>NW_028288861.1:2635000-2910000 GCF_059628265.1 Tinamus guttatus
AATTTATCGAGTTTAAAGTTTTGCTGGTAACTTATACCCTGTAGGCAAGAAGAAAAAGAAGAGTAACCCGATAGTCTTCTCCTTTTTGCTTTACAAAAGACATTTTCTAACCGAAAAACTTTAGGCCTTGTAGTAGAGAACTTTGAGGACTGGAAAAAGAAACAGCTTTAGCTGTTGGCCATCAGTTCAAACACAGATCTTTGACTCCCTTCTTAGTATTTTTAATATTATTATTTTTTAGCAGCAAGTGGCCTTTGAAATTGATAATATTTATATCATTTCTAGTGGGCAAGTGACAACACTTCCCAATATCTTCTAGTAGCTTGAGACATGAAAGATGCCGTGTGGAAAAACAGCATTCTCCAACTTCAGAAATAACTATTTGTAGGATAAACAGCTTGGGACTTCAAACTGAGTTCAATATTGTTGCAAAACTGTTGTGGAAATCTATGTCCCTCCCAACTTACCCGATGTTTAGCCAAAGAACACGTAGGTAGCTTAAATTAATTAGTGCATTCTAGTCATAGCACAGTTCTGCCCAGCTAAGCCTCTCTACACTTAAAAGGCGGTCTTTTAGCAAGCTACTTGTCTTAGGTTTACCCTTTGCATTGCTGAGGCAATTTAAGACTGCCTAATACCTTGAATCAGACCAAAGTCATTTCTCCTGCCTTGGCACAAAGCCTCACTTTATCATTCCTTTATAGCAACACCATGAATGAACAACTACCTTCTCTCACCTTCTTCCTGAATATCACAGATTTCTTAGGAACAATAGCACAAACGAAGCATGGACTAGCCCTGTCAAGACACAATATAAATTAAGGTTCCTGTACTTATGTCTAGTAGAAAGTGTGGCTCATGGACAGGCATTATCCTTATTCCAAATACTCTTGCTATTTGAAGCTAAGAACCAAACAAAATAATCCTCTCGCTTCTTTTCAGAGTAGCGGAATTGCTACAAGGTCAAGTGGGTATTTTCATGGGCATGGAACTAGGTATATATGTAGAAGTTCCCTGGGACAAGAGGGTGGCGAGGGCCTGTGTTGGTGAGGTTAGATGGGTATATTATGCCAGAGTAACAGAATTCCATTTTGTTTAAGGTAGGAATGCCTCAGGGAAGGTGTTCTACATCTCCCTGGGTAGCTGTCGCAGCACAGTCATTGTCTCACGTCTTTACTGCTACCTCAAACCTCAAAAAGAGGAGAATAGGCATTTTTGAGTGACAGAGACACTTTCAGACTGCATCCTTGCTAGTTATAGTTCTAGAAAAGAGTAGTAGATACTTTGGACTGCTGCCTTTAGAATCAGTTGAACTGAAAAAATATAATCACTGGGAAGCTCTGAAACACAAACAGCATGCTAGAAGATTATCTGAATGATTATGGACAGATCTGTATGTACTTTTCCATCTTGCGTCTTAAATAAAATACAGTTCTGGTAAGTAAGCATATCTTAACCATCAAAATTCACTGAGACAGGCTTTTTGCTAAATAAAAACTCCTAGTACTAAAGCTAGGTGGAAGAAAAGTCTTCTGATGCAGTAGAATTTCCAGTGTTCAGGATTCCAAAATACAAAATACAATTGTCAGGGCCCTGTGTGTGTTAAACACTAGGTGTTTGGCCGCCTGGGCTCAGAGATGATTTACAGCACCAGCTGTGAGGCCTTGAGGAGAGCTCACTGAGGAAGCCCTGCTCATAAGCCTCAGGGGACTTTCACCACAATCAGCTCTGCTAAAGGAGCCTTAGCGGGGGCCTTCCTCCCTCCAGCACACACACATGTACACACAGACACACACACAGGCGCACGTATGTGCAAACACACCTTCCACTCAGGTGGTAGTGCTCTAGAAGTTAAGCAACCAGTGGGCCAACTGGACAGTGGCTTCAGGTAAGAGCAAGGCCTTCGTCCTTCAGTTTAGCATTTCACTAAGGATGGTAGGAAACTAATAAAGTGCACCAAAACATGTTCCCCTAGCTGCCCCTGTAGCAAACAATATCTTTCTGCTGATAATGAGGGAAGGGTTATCTATTTCTTCTGTTGATATCTATCACAAAGAAAAATTCTATAGGCTGCGTCGTCTAAGAGTGGTTGGTCACTGCCATCCTTGACTGTGATTGTGGTTTTCCAGACAGATGGGATAGAATTTAGATGTAGATTTAACTTTCTTTATAAATAACCTTTAATGAAATGATGTATGAGTGTAAATTTGGTATATTTGCAAATTCACAAAGGTCAATATGAGAAGTAAAAGCCAAGTAAAATGCTGCAGAAAAGTTGGTGAACTTGAAAATACAAATATAAAAAAGTTTGTCACGTAGCTGATTCTTGTATTTTACTAATGCAGAATTTGATATTCTTTCAAGTTAGTATCAGTTTGACATCTCTAGTGTGTCCTTCCTATTTAAATTCTGGTCTCCTTTGAACAACGGCTGCCTCTGTGACCTATAATGACATTTGAAAGGCTGAAGAATAATTAGTGAAATAAAAGTCTCATAATTACTATCTAACACCTTCCCACACAGAACCCTTTTTATACACAAAATACTTCCCATTATTGATGCTCTTTTCTTTATCTTTTCTTTCTTTCTTTTCTTTTTTTTTTTAAATGCCTGAGCATAAAAATTAAATGCACTGTCAGGAGCTCTGTAACTGTATTATATGATCTGAATATTAGATCAAAATCAATTACATTTTTACTAATCATTCACTTTAAGAAAGTCTACTAAATCTGAACACAGTTATACCTACTGTTCAGATTTCCAGCACATACTAATGTCACAAACAAGGTCTTCCTTTTGTCTAATTTCAAGACATTATGTAAACTAACGGAGAAATTAGAGGAGAAGAGACATAAGGATATCATTTTTTTCTTTTGATTTTTCTTTGATTATAAATTTTGATTATAATAAATAGTATTTAATAATTTAAAACAACACGAGTTGTGTTTTGAGATCAGTAGTCATTATTCTTTCATACTTTTATGCTCCTTACTGAAACAATTCAGCCTTCTCCCCTTCCTTTCAGATTTTAGGATTACATCCACATAGCTGAGGAATTGATACCATATTCACTTTCTCTCTGAAATTAGACACCTGTGTATGTAATTCATAGATGAGCTACTTCTATGTATATCTTATTTTTTCTTTAAAAGAAACAAGTAAAAATATTTATTTTTATGTAGGTCTCATATATAGCAGAAAAAGTGTGGCTCCATGTGCCGCATTTGAACTTTAAAGGTTGAAATATTAGAAGAAATATATGTTTTTATCAAAATATCATTTTAAGACCATTTTGGATAATTTTTAGACTATTACAACTGGCAATATTGCAACAGGGTAAAGCCATTGAGTATTGACTTAAATGTTCTTGAAAGTCCCTGTGGATTTGAGCAAATTATGAGGAACACTAATAGACATAAATTTTCTTTCATTAACCAAATAAAACTTAGCTACCCATAAAAGTATCAAAAGAAAAAAAAATTAATTTTGATTTGTTTCAGGTGTTCACTTATTTGGGAGTTGATTGATTACACATTGCTGATTTATGACCCAGGCGAGGAAGAGTGCCTGCGTGTTTATGTCTCTGGTCACTAGACTGGGCCCCAGAAGCCTGTGAAGAGGGCACCAAAAGACAAAGTTAAATGGTCTGTTTGCATTACATGGTACTTCTTAAAAATTATGTAGAAAGTTACATTTTTGCCACATTCAACTATTGCGTGGAGAATAAAGCTAGAATATGCTTGATATTTAAATAAAATGCTTCCCAAAGAGCTTGTTATGTTTAGCCTGGTGAAGACAAGGCTAAAGATAAATCTAACTGTAGTCTTCCACTCTCTGAAGGGGGTAATCACTGCAATGATGATGCCAAATAAAATTTTCTGTCTGATGCAATTGAAGAGAATTTGGATCTACAGAGCCTGTCAACTGCAGCTCGGATTATAAAACAGAACCTACCTTGGTCTTAACCTAAGATAACTAGGATATCAGCTTACTGATATTAGCAATGATGAAGTGGAGATAATATGTCCTATAGGGTAAGACTCGCTTTAGTACCTATGGGTCCACAATACTATTAATTTGGAAGAAAACTACCAAAGCCATCTGATATTGATCACCTCTTAGGAAAAGATCCATCTTTTCCGGAGCATTAGCTTTTTGCAATTCCCACCAAGGATAAGATTATTAGTGGTGGAGAATACTCGTATTTTAGGATTTTATTGCCATTTTTATATTGATTAAGGTTGACTGGAATGCCATGATTCTTTAAGTTTTAGAGGTGCTTATATTTTTTATATACTAGCTTTTTACCAGTGTTTATCATAGCTAGGATATATTTTTATTGTGTTCTTCTACAGCTGGAAATAACCTATTAAACCACATTAAAATGAAAGATTATTGCTTGCTGTGCAGCCTGGGATTGGAATTAGATCTCTAGCTGCTCCTGTCAGAATACATCTGTCTGAGGTAACACTGAGTGAAAATAGGATTTTTATTTGATGGGAGCTGCAGTGGAGAGGAGAAGGGGACTATGTGTGAAGAAGTTACTGAATGAATAGAGATGTGTGATAAGGTAAGAGATGTGTGCAACATAATATCTCTGTTCTAGTTCATAATTTAGCCTTAGTGTAGTCTACACTTTTAAATGAATCTTCAAGGTTTCAGAGGTTTGATGACAAATTAAGCATACAGTCTAAGTAAATTTAAAAATAATCAAATATGTTCATTTTTGAGATGCCATAGTTTTTTGAGGCACTACAGTTTTTAATGACATTCAGGTCATTTCCCTTGGTAGCTTTCTTTCTAAGTCTCTCACATTTCATAAGCCTATATTGCATCTGTAAAAATGAGAAAAATGTGAAAAAAAGCCTTTGCAATCTAAAGAAAAAAAAATCCCCAAATTATAAACTTGGGCTGTTATAAGTAAAATTTAGGTTTATGAGGATGGGATTTGACTGCCAAAATTCAATAGCTTCATCACATTGAACACTTGTCCATATGGCAACATCGACATTGCTTTCATGACCAAAATTTGACTGTGTGCTTTTTAGAACACAACTCAAAATGTTCTCTAAAACAGTTCATTTGAATAAGCTTGTGTATTTACATGAAAATTAGAGGTTGGAGTCTCTTTGGCAGTTCAGAAATTTCTCTTCTTAACCAGATCCATAAGATTCTATTAAGTTTTACGTAACTGGCATTATTGTGATAGCTGAGCCCTTTAGAAACATCCACAGCTAGAACGATTTGCAAACAGGCTGGGTGTGATATCAGTGCAGCATGAAGGTTTCTCACAATTCATTTGTGTATTGAAATGAGTCCTATAACAGATGAGCGCCCTGCAGACAGCTGGGAATCATAGCAAATAACTTCTTTTTTTTTGTCATTTGAATGGGTAGAAAAACCCCTCAGCCATACATGATACATTGATGCACTGACATTTTGTACTTTCTGGCTGTACTGCTGCACTTTTATGCCTTTACTCTGGCTGGTGTCAGTGCCTGTTGTGGCAAGTGTTTGAATGTTTGCCATATTAAATGTATGTGGCCGTTTCTTCATTGGTGAGCTGAGGGCAATGGAAAGTAGAAACACTGTGCATGTCACAGTCTAATCCAGCTAAGCCAGTACTTGACCTTAGCAGAGAAAAGAGAAACAAGCTCATATCTTGAAAAAGTACTAAAAATAGCATAACACTGAAGCAACATTCTGAATATTTTAAAATTCAGTTAAATGAGATGTGTGACAGAGAAGGTAAGTGTACATTAAATGACAAAGAATAAAATTTATCAAGATTTATATTTCCATTTTAAGGACAACAATATTTAAAAAGAAGATCACTTTAAACTTACAGAAATATATTTACAGTTGCACAAACACCATTTGTGTTTATATACTCTATCACAAGGATACTGCAGAATAGCTACAGATCCATAATGTCACATCAGGATCTGCAGAAAACTGAAAATATCTATGCACATAATATTGTTAGGTAAACAAATCAGATATCTGATTTGTGAGTATAAGGAGCAGATCAAGCATCCACTAGACATCTATGAACATCTTGAACATTTCAAAAATTTGATCAGATCCATCCATTCTGAAATAGCCAATCCCTGCAATGCCTTTGTTGACTATATGAAGACAGCTGTGTAAAGCTGAAAAGAAAAATCAATGTAAAGTTGCAAAGAGGAAACAAGTTTAAAAGGAATTGTGCGCTCTGTAAGGAATGCAAACATGATGTTATGGAAACTGCATATAAAGCATACCAGTAAGGGGTAAAGACCTTCACTGAGCAGAAGGAACAGTTCAGGATTTTTATTAATCTCTGACTAGCTGAAGAAAACAATCTTGTTAGTGAAAAAAAAAATCCATGTAGCTTTTCTAAGGAAAGAACAACACAGAAATAAGGAGCTAGATTGTCATCAATGTGACCAAAAGCACCTAGAACATAATTACAATACATGCTCACAATACCAGATGAGTCAAACCTCCACCAAGATGTTGGGAGAGACTAACTTGTGCTAGGAACTTTGATATTTGCAAATTTTCTGTTCTGACTCTCTCTTAGAGATATCTCAGCCAGACATTTCTCAGGATCTCCAAAGAATACACACAGTGTGAAGTAAGCTGTGGAAATACAGATAGATGAGAAGAGAGCAATTCAAATAGAAACTAAGGTAGAAGTGGTACATTTTTGCTACTGGAAAAGAATGAAAAACCTCATGGAAAATGCAGATAACTTGCTGAAAATTAAGGTCTTTCTATACGCTAAAGGAAAGAAATGAAATGCTAAATAATACGCCAGAACATCAGGAGTATGTTTAAGATTGAGAAGAAAGGGGAAAGGAGCAGTTTTGCTTGCAGAATGGATAGACAACTAATTGGAAACAGAACTAATCCAGACAGAGCAAAGACTGAGGCCAATAATTAGCACAGGTAATTGTCAAATAATAAATGAAGGATGGAAATAGAAACTCCAAGAAGATAAAATAACTTGGAATTAAGTCTAGCAAAATCTAAAAGCACAGTGAAAGGGCTAAGGAGAAGCAACTGTGAAGATTTATGAAGTGGCTGGTAACCGAGGCTCATCAAATATATGACTTTTTAAGAATAGTGCTGTCAAACTTGTTCAGTGCGTCAAAATAGAAATTCATGTTTAATTAATAGAAAGATATGCAAGATTGTCTCAGAAATATTTTCTTGGTCGAGTATAATGTCAAACCATATTCCCAAAGACTTGCTGAGAATCTATTTAGGTCCAGCAAGCTCTTCCTAACTGATCTGTCTGCCAAGTTACTCAGGCTGATTAGCTCTAATCTCTGCAGATCTAAATGCTACAGATGCCCCAATCTGGCCTGAAGAGATAGCAGAGAAACACTCCAAATCACTTTGGAGTCATTGAAATGATTTAAACTGCTGAACTCTAGGAATGAACATGTTATTGTTTCCCAGTTTATTCAATAGTAACTTTTCCACCAGATGATAATACATTTACAGGATCAACTAATGTGTTTAAAGACATAAAGGTAGGATATATCTGACTTGGAAACCTTCTCTATTTGCCAGTTTATCCATATCAAAATCAGTATCACACTGAGTGTACTGCAGTATCACTGCACTTTCCTTACTTGTGTGATTAGAAATAGTTATTGAAACCCCCTGAAATAGAGCAATTTTCTTCCTTTCTTTTTTCAGCACTTGACACTGTGTTGAAAATGTTGCAGTTTGAAAGCCGCAGTGGTAGCGGTGGTGGGGGGGGAAGGAGATATCAAAAAAAAAGTATCGGATTCACAAACAGTCCGTGGACCGTAGGTCCGATCGCCTTCCTAAGAGCGAATCGAGTTCCCAAATAGCGTGATCCACTATAAGCTCGACCCTGGCAGTATCGGATTCACGAACAGTCCGTGGACCGTAGGTCCGATCGCCTTCCTAAGAGCGAATCGAGTTCCCAAATAGTGTCACCAACTATAAGCTCGACTCTGGCAGTATCGGATTCACGAACAGTCTGTCAACTGTAGGTCCGATCGCCTCCCCCCAAACAAGTAGTCGAGTTCACAAACAGTATGATTTATTCAAATGCAACATTTACAAAGCAGGTTTCGGATGTCAGTACAGGAAATTCTCTACTAGAGCGTGGGATTTTTAGCTAGCTCTGATGTACAAATGTGCAATCATCACTCACCCCAGAAGATGGGAGAGGGCTCTCAGTCTCGAGTCTCCTCAGGCAGCGTCCCAGCGCGAGGGGAGGAAAGGGGGATCAGCCTGTCGACTGACCCAGGAGTTACGATGGTTTCTTCCCCCTCGCTTCTTAGTCTCCTCAGGCAGCGTCCCGACCTGAGGGGAGGGAAGGGGGCTCAGCCTGTTGACTGACCCAAGAGTTACGATGGTTTCTTCCCCTCCAGACTTTTCATCCTTAGTTCACCTTTTATACTTTTCTTTACATTCAGGTGGAGCTTGAGTGACTAGAGTCATACTTAATATTGTTATTGATTGGTGAAAAAGTTTCTCGCTTTCATTTAAAGGTACAGTCAACCGAAAATCTAGAGCGCATGCTCAGTGAGGGGTGGTCGTACCTCGGAGGCGGGTAACTTTTGGGATGGAGGTACGGTTTTCACATTATAATGAGCAAAGTTCAAGCAAAGTTCATCATTTGCCACTTTTGCTGGCTCAGCACCGGACTTGTTATCGTATATCTCTCATTAGACAGCCACTGTGCGTCTTATCAGCAGCCCAGCACAGGGAGTGCAACAGAGTTTGGCCGCGGAGCCTTCACCCCGCTCCATCCTCCGTTACTCCCTTTTGCAGCTGCGAGGAGGGCAGATTGCGTTGCCCAGGGAACCGTGGAGGAGCAGAGTCCGTGCGTACCAACCATCCTGGAAGTGGCAACTGTGTAGCACCCCAAGCAGGCCTCTGTAATGCCAGAGCTGTGTTAGGCCCTAGTTTTCCTCTCAGTTCCTGCTTTCAAACAATTCTTCCACAAACACTTCTTCCACAGACACTGGAATCCTATCATATTACTTTAATGTAGTCCTCCCTTAAACATTAGGGAGAATTATAATAGAGAAGAAACAATGTATATAACAAGTATACATTTCACCTTTAAGAACTTCATATAAAGTGACACGTAAGTGTATGAAAAGGACTGCTGTGGGGATTAATTGCCAAGACTTTGCAATTATCACCTCATGCTCTTAGAGTCAGGAAATTCCATCACACACATGACATTTCCCATATTGCAGAAATATAACATAAGAGACTGGTTGAAACAATTATTTTTGGTTGATGCTTCCTTCAATTCCTATATATGTTTTAAATAAACCCAGGCTAAAACTCAAATTGTTTTCCACAGAGGCTAAGACCAAAGAATGTGCTCAGACCCTGCAAATGAAGACCACAAATTTTGCTGCTGTGGAAGTCCAGAGCCTACAGAAGACTACATAGAGATAAAAAGAAAAATAAAGCAAAAGCAAACAATCTTCTTATATTCAGGTTTTCAACATATTAATCTACATTGAATCTTCAGTAATTACATATTAAAACACTTCAGATGTTGATGTACTGAAATATTTTACATATTCTTTTCTTTTATGTGGAAATGTTAATCTGAATGCAATGCATATAAACAGAAAAAATAGGGAAATCGTAGGTAGAAGTGTACTCTAAACGTTCTGATTCAAACCAATACTAAGGTTCAATACTCTCTTGAGCTGTCCCAGTTTTGATGCATGTTGAGTATCTCTTTAGCACATAGGAAGTTCTGATGTGTGAGGAAAGGGCGCTCTTCTGGCCATGCACAGGTAAGGTAAACACAGAAAAAAGTATGACCAAGAATTAGGTCTCAAGAACATTTCTTAAATTCAGCTGAATCCCATAATATCAGAAGATGAGAAAATATGCCTGTGCCCTGTTAATAGAGTTCTGACAGATAGGACAGTATCACCTGCTTGACTAATACTGCTTCAAAACAACCTGCCAGGAAGGCCATTAGTAACATTGATTACACTGAGTGCAAAAAAGCCTCTGTATGTCTCTTTTGAACCTATTTTTCTTTAACATCCATTCATACCTCCTCTGATCTTTTGTGCTAAAGCTGAGAAAATAACCTAAGGAGGCATTATCTTTCCTATTATGATTTCTACAGTACTATTGTAGTCTCTCCAATTTTCTTCTTTTTCCTGTGAAAAAACAAATGTTTTTGACCTGTCTTAAAATTTATTCTTTTTTTATGAAAAGTGCTACATAAGAACAAGATATTGCTATTATCATGACATTCTTTTGACTTTGTTTGATTAGGTTCATTTCGTCAGTCAGTAATGAAATTCAGTATTAGATCAGAGAGCCCTGAAAATTTTCTTTTCAATCCAGTGTGTGTGCTATCATTTACATCTTGCCTAAAATCATCTCATAGTTTTTCTTCTCTTTTCACACCCTTCTAGACTACTGCAATTCATCCACACTTTCTGTGGAACTTTGGTCAAAGTCCTAGTATTTCGCCTAGTATTGCCTGAAACAAGTCGATAGGTCTGCAGTAGTAGTGGGGAGTTGTTCTCTTCTAAATATTGCAGTAGTGAGAATATATGCTGGATACTAAATGACTCATTTGCTTCTTAATCCAGCAGTGTTGTCCCTTTCCTCAGCCACTTTTGAATTTTAAAATGGTGGGAAGAAAAACAAATAAAAACCTGTCTTTTATGCCCAGTTCAGTGTTGATTGGATGTCATGACAAGGCTAAACCCTACTATGTCACCCCAGAGAGAAAACACTTGTCCATATGAAAGACTCTCTTTTAAAGCATTTGGCTGGAGCACTTTGTTCCCTGGGGCTCATCCCAGAACTCATCAGGTTAAACAAGGGATTTCTGCGTTTGACACCGTTCACCATCCTCTGTGCTGTGTCTCTTCACTCAGAACCATCATCGGACCATTTATTGTCATCCTCAAATGCTTTAATCATTCAGAGTTGTTTTCTTTTGTGCAGGCATTAAACACCCCATCCCCTGTGCTGTGGTGACAAGCACTTACGTGTTGAATGCATTCAGAAAATACTGGCAGGCTTTGGCATTCTCCTTGGCAGAGAATATTGGCAGACAGATTTAGCTGGGACCAAACAGGGCTTAAATCACTAGCCACCTCTTGACTGCCATTGTCCCCGTCAGGCCACATCACTGATGCTTCCATAACATGATGTTCCAGCATGGCTGACATGGTGTCTCTTAGGTGATGTGCCAGCCTCTTAGGCTGATACCTTCACCCATGCTTTTATGCAGCAGTTCTAGAGTTTAGATGATATTCTATCCCCTTAAAATTTCCAAAGTCTGCCTCATCTGTCAGAATTATGATATTTTCTGAAAGGTCACTCTCCCTTGAGCAATATGATAAATTAGTTTTATTCCATTCTTTATTTCCTCCTTCCACCTTCCCCCTTCCACCCACTTAGAAGATCCTCAAAGTGAGTATGGAGAAATATAGCAGTTTCGTCAAGGCATATACCTAGTCACGGACTAAGTAAGGTATAGAAATCAAGCAAAGTATGGCTAAAGTTTTTCAAATATACACATATATATTTCAAATATATATGAGATTTTTTACTTTTCCCTAAACTCTGAGATTTCCATAGGACTGCCAGGAATGAGGTCAAGATTCATTAACACAAATCAGAGACATCAAAAGTTATTCTCCCAAGACCAAATTGTGAAAAGCCTTAGAGCCAACCTCTGCTCCTCTGTAGGAAAGGTTTGCAGAATCTACCTACTGCTTGGACAGAGCCCTTGTATAAATCCTTATCTATGCCTGTCATATATTCCAAACTGGAAAATAACAGCTATCAAGGTTTAAAGAGTTCCTGATATGTTCTCTTGGGAGTTAGTGCCTGTAGCATTGTTTTTGCATATACATTCACGTATATATTTAATACATACATAACTTAAAAACCTTGAAGTTTTTGCTTTGTCATTTCTGCTACCATCCTTGATGGCTTATGACTCTGGATCATCATAATTTGAATACTCTAACTTTGGAACTGTTTACACGTAAAAATTTCTCTTACCAGTGAAAAGATAGGCTTAGTATTGTTGGTAGACTGGTTTTTAACTTTTGTAGCATTTATTATGCCCTTGAAAGAAATATAAAATACTGATTGTAGTAGTTTCCTAAGCTTAACCCAATTTAACTTTGTAATTTTCTGTCTCCTTCCTAACTTTCAGGGTTAATGTTATTCAGCAACTTCTGCAAAGGGCAGAGCTCTGATTTTGTTATTATATATTAAATGTCATGAGAAATATTTTACTGATTAAAATACCCAATAAAAATACTCCACAAGTGTTAAAAAAAAAAAGAAAATTAACAAATCTTATGTTCTTTTAATTATGTTTAACTGTAGAATATAAAATTCAGTGCAGATACAAGGTATTTTTATTAGTAACAAGCTACGTATTTAATATTATAAAACTTATAACATTTTCCCTTCTCATACCCAATCGCATGTTGAATTTGAGATTGAATTAAAAAGAGATATTATCAAGTCAAAGAAATGTTCAACAGAAAACTGAACCGTAGCAGTAAGAGTAAAATCAATTGGTGGCACTTTAGACGGACTATATGCTTTTACTACTTACATATCTGCTTATAGAGGTCTTGTTCTGCAAGACAAGGAAAATAAGCATTAGTTAAACTAACATTTTAGTGCTTAAGAAGTAAAGGTCTCTAATTCCTGCAAGTACGAGGTGACTTTGCTACGAATACTACCTACAAGGTAAAAAGATCAGAAAAGTACCCCAGGAATAAGAGAGAAGTGGATCAGAGAAGCAGGGAGAGGTGATAGAGATGCATCACTTCCAGTGCATGTTATTGCCAAGATGTTGTACTCAGTAGCAGAGGTAGAAGTAGGTAACCTCCTTAGCGTGGGCATTTGAAAAAAAAAAAAAAAAAAGCCAAAAACATCTGACACATGCAGGCAAGCTCCTGCTTAACCCAAAGCAGGTCCAGGTATCCCACTGCTCTGCACAAGCACATAGTCAAACATAAAAATGCAAATTTACTTACAACAGAAGTGGTACTCAACCTAGAAGTTGCTTAACTACTGTTGCAATTGCCCCTTCATTCTGCTCTCTTCCTTATCATATTTTAGTAAGTAGGTTTTAAAGGTTACAGGAAATATGCACATTTAAGGTTAGGGTCACCTTTAATTTACCCATTGCAGATCAGCACGTTGATACTAAGTTTTTTAGTGTGAGAATATTAACAAGACATTATAGAACTACAAGAGGTTTAGACTTGCATGCAAGAGACTTGCATGTTCATATTTTTCTTAATGTTTGGCTTAGTAAAAGGCAAACTTAATGTTAACAAAAAACATCACACCTCAAAATAAAATCATATTATTACAAAGCAAAGAGGGCTCCTGAACTAAGCCGGTGTCAGTCTTTTTGTTTGTGTGCATGTGTGTGCCAGTGATATTCTAACTAAGCTCTCTTCAGGAATCATTACTTTACACCTTCTTCACATTAGTCTCTAAAGCAAACAACTTTGAAAGTCAGATTTTTATCCAGAACAGAATCAGGCATGGCCTCATCATTCCCCCGATGGCTGGTGCTTGATTAGCTACACATTTGTTTTAATTATCCACCTGCTTTCAATTAAGTACCGGGAAATCCACCCTATTAACAGTACAAGCTAATCGCTCTTGTACATAAACAAAAGTCCCTTTTCTCACAGGTTGTATCTGAAGGATAAACCAGTTAAAATATATGTTTTCTTATATTTTTCTTAAACTTGTAGCCTAACTATAGGTTAACAGTAGTAATAAAAAGCCTTTAACATAGTCTATAAATAAGGGAGTACTGTGAACCTAAAAACAAGTACTCCCATCTCACTGTGAGGATCTGCTGAGAGAAATTCATTTTAGGCAATAAGAGTTCCATCTTGAAAGCAATACACAGGTGGTATGTGATCTTAAATATCCAACCCTGCCCTCCAAGATATGGATATCTTGGTTCCATATGCTGCTTTGAAAAACCTGCTTTTTAATGACTGTAAGATCAGCTGCTATAGCCAGCTGTAAGAGCATTCCTGATGATCTCCAGATATATATAATGATACTACACATCTGAATGAATGACAAATTTTAGAATCTGAAGATAAAATATTAAAAATGGATTTTAAAAAACATAGAGACACTTAAGATGTCTGCCCTGGATTATTTTCCATGGGCCACAATTTAGTGCTTTCAGTAAAATACTGCGGATGTATTTTATTTCAGTTATTTCCTCTACTTATACTGAAACATATTGGGGAAAAAAAAAGAATACAGATGATATAAAACATTAAAAAAGATCTAAAGAAAACTGAAAGTATCACTATGTAGAATAGTGTATCTTTAATAAAAATAAAAGTAAATAGAAGCTGTTGTGCATTTTACAACATATAAAGAAGTAAATTCTACAAAATACATTACACATTTGTATATAAGTGGGCACTACAATTTTTATCTTCAATAGAATATAAAAATGGAACAAAAAATCCAGCACTAATAAATGAAACAGCATAAAATACAAGGACACTGAACTGTGGATAAGATGTCTGTTTTTTACTGTAATGCTGGTCAAAATGCAAATTGCAATCAGATTGTATGTAAAATAGTCCTAGTCACTAAGATTCCTGTGAAATCGTTTTTGGAATTCTGCCTATTCAGGAAAATAATAATTTCAGAGAGAAAAGGGACATGCTATTTATTTTCTTCATTCTGAGAATGTTTACAGCACAGAGTAGAAGATGACGTATAGGGGGAAGGTATTATGCGTGATAGTTCTTATATACTGGATGTAAGAAAGCCTGCCATAAGACCTAATTATCAAGAATTGCCTTTTCTGCCCCAAAGCAATCATTTTGATGACAGTCTTCTATGCACTGTAAAACAAAATGGGAAGTCTGTGCTATATAAACTGGCTCAGCGCTTCCTTTTACTTCCTCTGATATCAGTCTCCCCATCTCATTTATTTTCCACACATTAATGGTAGCAGTCACCTTGAGCTGGTGATGCAGAGTAATTTTCACAGAAACCTTGATCAGAAACCATAAATCAGCCTGATGTGCTTTTATGGTCTAATAACATTCTGCCTGCTCCTACAGGCCTTATGTAAAACTGCATTGCGGAAAACCCCTCGGATTGGATTTTTCACACATGCTCCTCTATGCATCTGTATCTGTAAGACACAAAATACTTGCAACCCAATGGCATTAATATATTATTGTTTAAACCTGTGAGCATGACAACATTCAAATATCAACTGGGAAATTTATATGCAGGTGCTTCTGTGCTTTACTGTTCTCTGCTTTTCCCATTTTAGCTCTCAGAGAGCTTTTCTAACCCTGCTATTCCACACATGCTGCATCAACAGGCAGGGCAGGCAGAAGCTGGCTGCTTTGTCTGGCTTAGAAAAGGCTGTAGCAGCAAATTGCACTATGGCCGGTGCCTCCTATATCATCAGGGGAATGTTTTGCCTGGTATATCTTATATTGCTTAACAGTAGAAAATCCTTATTTCCCATATCTTCATCTGTATAAGACCTGAGTATGAATATAAAGCATTTTAAACATGTATGTATAGAGAAATTGCCAGAAACTCAGCTTCTGACTTGATTTACCGGCATGCAAGACCCTGGGCTAAGGGAATTATGTTGAGCTGAATCAAGACTGCCCCTGGGCATACATGGATTTCTTACTCCTCAGAAATGCTGTGCTGAGTCTGATGCTGAGGAATGTTTATAGAAACAGCCAGATATGTTTGTGGGCTGAGGAGTCTGATAGGTCTTGCTTTGTTTTATACTAAAGTGGAGCTTTATCAGTGTATGATAAAGGGCCTGGATTGGAAGGTGCTGCTAGTTCTGGTTTTCACCATCTGAATCAAGTAGACCTAATTAGAGATGTAGCAGGCAAGGAGCCCATTCACAGCAAGGTTGCCAATGGAAAGGAAGATGGTTTGAACATGGAAAAGAGGGAGAAAGGAAGGGCCAGGAGGAGAGGGAAACTGGACCCTCAAAGAATTGGAGATGGAGATGGTGGAGATGATGAATTTCTTCTAGCTTGAAACAAAGACTATTATTTGGGAAAGAAGGCTGGAACTGAATTTGGTTCTTTTTTTTTTTTTTTTTTTCTCCCCCTGCAGCTAGAGAATTGCTCTGTCAGTGGTCGATAAAAATACAAAAATATCTTGCTCACCTGTCCTGCAGATGAATCCCATCTAAATAATTCCCTCTGTTGTTTTGCCATTAGCAAAACAAGAATGAAATCTTAAACATATGCTAGTGGCCGAAACAGTTATTGAAGTCCTGTGGATGGCACCAGAAATACGTGTTAAAAATGGACTATTAAGGCAGCAAAGAAATTATATAATGAACAATTTTCCTTTACAAGGGAAGCAGGATGAATCTGGAACTGAGTTTCTATTCTATCACTTACCAACAAATATGACTGGCAAATGCCATTGAAAATTCCAGAAATTGGTATGAACTAATATTCGTGTTTTATTTTGTGTATTACTTAAATCTCAAAACCTGCAGTACTGTAATTCTCCCATTTCTAGTTCTCTCAGAAAGATCAAAGCCTACTGTAGTATATCACCACTGTGGGCCTAGTGATTCTGGAAAGGAACAAGAAGTCAGGATGCTGTATGGTAGGCCACAAGCTTCAGGGCATATTGTAACTATCCAGCACTATTAGGTGGAAAGCACAGTGGAACTGGGGAGGGATTTGCTGTGCTGTGGTTTAAATCACAAGAGCTTCCTTCCTCATTTTATCTCCAAATATTAGAAGCTGACATATCTGAAACCCGTCCTCAAAACCATAAAGGACAAAATAGATGCAGTGGCAATGCAATAATAAGAAGAAAAATAGTCTTCCAGACTACATTATATACATTAAACAAAGAAAGAGAGAGGAAAATAAATTAAAAAAAGGAATTATTGAAAAGATTTTTGAAAGAATTGCTGGGGGAACAAGAAGGAAACCAAAAGAAAATCAGACTGCAAGTTCAAAAGGCTACAATGCCACCCACTTGGATGCTTCTTACTGAAGAGCTGAAATGAATCTGAACTCTGAACCTTTTGAAGTTCCCATCATTAATGCAGATGCAGCTCTACTGTGGGTGGGTAGTGCTATGATTTCAACTAATTGTATTCAAAAGTGCTTAGCAAAAACTGAGAATCATTCCAGGATTCTGCTGGAATATCTATAATGGTCTAAGCTGAATTCACATGCCTAGAGGGCCCCTGCGAATTGCCAAGCTCACAGAACTCTCTATCTCAAATAACCTCTTTTATTTCTTTGAACTGTCATCATTTCTTGGTAAAGTTTTGTCTATCCCTTATTGTGCAGGTCATGCTCTAATTAGTCCAGACACTTTAAAACTGTAGAATAGACACATTTCAGAGGCTCAAGAGAACTGTATTTAGCAGTTTTCTGGGGAAAAATATTTTGAAGTTGAAGAATATTCTTTTCAATGATAAGGAAAACATTGGCTTTCAAGAAAGACATAATTTCTATTAATTATAAGAGAAGTACTGCTGATTTCAGTATCTTTCTTGTATTAAAAATAGAAATTACTTCATAAAAGAGTAATTATGTTTGATCCTTCACTTTTTGAACTGAAATAAAGACTTTTTTCATCTAACCTCTGTTCATTATGTCTTTATGGAACTGCAGAAGAGGAAGTATTAAGCAAGGTTTTGAAATTTTCCAAATCTTTCACCTCATGCTATTTGAACCAATAGATTAAGATTCATAAAATACAGGAACACAAAGTGGCAAGTAAATCAGATTTTACTCATATTGATGGTAAAAGGGTTTTTATTTTATTATTCAGACTTCCCCCTTTCTTGTAGCAAGATATCTATTTTTTTTCCTTTTTTTCCTAACAGAGTCAACTGTTGTTGACAGCTGTGAATGTACAACTGTTAAATGCTGTGTTTCAGGAGCCTTATATATTCAAGGAAGGTATTTCAAAAGTTTGCTAGATGATTTTCAGTGGCTTTTAAGTGCCCAGTTCATTTCGGGTCATTCACAATTCCTGTCTTAACATTTATCTCCTTTAATAACTAAACAAGGCTAGGGAATACTTTTAGCTTCTCATTTAACAGAAATGAAAAGCATTTTTCACTGCAAAAAGAAGGAGAGAAAGTTCTGTTCTTTAAATAGATGCATAGGTAATAGCATCCGTCATGACTCTAATGTTTATGCCTCAACTCTGCACGTATTTTTCTTGTTTATATATATATAATATTTAGCGATTTTTTTGATGTGTTTAATCTTTATCTTTAAAGGTTACTTTGGCAACTTCTTATTACTGAGGGCAGTATAAAGCATTGTTATTTGATGTGAATACCAAAGCAAGGCTAAGAACAGAGTGGAACATGGGGAATGAACCAAATTCCCAATACACATGGGAATGCCAAGCATGCTCTTTCTTTTTGTCAGATGTGATCAATTCCCAGAAGCTACAAAGTCTCTCTCAAGCTGTAGATGGCACATTTTGTCATGTTCCTCAAAGTATCCTAGACAGAGCTATCTATCTTTTAATTAATCCAGGTCTGAAAAATATTTCATAAAGAGTTTTAGCAATACAGTCAGGGCCTGACAAACAAGTAAAAAATGCAGTATTTATGCTGTCTGTATTGCCATTTTCTTTGAAATCTATTTAGTTTGTTCATTCCACTCCTGACAGGAACCCGTATCTCTAGTTACAGAATAACTCAAACTTTTGGAATAGCAAAATTAGACATAATGTTTTTATGTTACTACTTGTGGGAGTGGAATTGAGGGTACGCTCTCTAAATCTGCCTGTCTTTATAATCTTGTTCTGCCGTTATAAAGGAAAGGATTTTTTAAAAACCCTGCTTTGACTGGTTAACATAAGAGAGCAACATAAAGACTTGGGATGAAGTTCAGAAATACATCTAAAATAATTTTTAAAAAATAATTTGAACCATGTTTGTCTATATTTTGCATCTTTTCTCTGGGCTGTTCAAGAATGCAGGCAACAATTAAAGTTGTCTTTGGACTTTTTACAGTATATCTGTTCCTACTTTCCAGTATATAATGTACACATCATATATAAGTCCTTAATAGCATATTAGTGAATCTAATGCACTCAAAATTTGTAAAATTCCCCAAATCAGGAATTAGAAAATAAGATGATAGAAGAACCAAAGAACACTTGTGTAATTTTAATTAGGACAACCATTTCTAATAATTTCAGGAGTGAAATGGCTATGTAAATTTACCTAGTGCAAAAGAATCTGACAGCTGACTATCTTATCTGTCATTAATTTTGGTTCACTGTTTTTTTTGTATAGACAGTGTATAAGAAAAGACTCAGAGTCTTTATTCTAACTTTCATCTAGGAATTGCTGGAGTTACTACAGGATATAATACATAAAGTCTTAGCCCATTATGGCTTAAAAGCTGATTGCCTTGCCTAAGAGGCATCAGCTTTCTCCTGCAGTAAAGCACTCCAAAACAATAAATAAGCTAGTAGTATTTTATTTTGTTTTATTTTAGCCTAATCTATATAATTAATAATCTTATTTCTGTTGCTGTTTAGAAGATGTGTAATTTTATCAGGACCTGACTCATCACCTGGGAAAGAAACACTGCCTGTTTGGAGTGTCCACTGATCATTGTGTTATTTGAAACTGTAAGACTCAAGGGCAAACCAGAAGATAAGGAAATGCCAGGTTCCCACTGAACTCTGCCTGGATTTTGGGCATATTACATCAGATATGATATAATCATCAGATGTTACATCAGATCCTAATTTCACTCTTTTCAAACTTCTATCTTCATAATAATTATCTGAGAAAATAATATTTTTTCCTTTCAAAAGGATTTGCCCTTTTCATGGCTTTTTAGCCTTATTTGTCTATTGTGAGATAGTAATTCAACACTAAGACAAAGGTAAATCATATTTATGTCATATGCTGAAAAACATTTAGATATTTTTGAGTATCTTAGATGCTTCTGTTGCTAAGAGAAAATTTTGGTGAACACTTGATAGTGTTTAAATGTGATTTTCTTGTGTTTTGGTGAAAACTTTAATGCTTGCGTACCCATCTGTTTTCAAGATTCTGAGTTCAAGGGCATTTTAAGAATCCCAGACATTATTTTGGCTTTCTACATGCTATTTAGACCTATCAAAGCACTGAGAACTCAAGCACTCAGGCACCCACCTAAACCCACACAACTCTGAGGTGAGATCAGCAAAGAGCATTGGTGTCTACACAGACCCTCATGAAAGGAAGAGAGTTCTTCAAGATCCTTTGGCTGCTTCAAGATGCAGTTACATTCCAATCACATATCACCCTGCATATACATTCTCTCCAACAGTCCAGGCTTGTGCATAATGCTGCAGTATTTCTGGTGTTTGTTTCCTTAGAACTTTATGCTTCCAGTAGCAGTCCAGATTACTAAGATATATTTGGTTAAGATTTGTGAAAGTAAAATAGACTTAATAGACTTACATATATTTCAAAGGATTTAATATGCATATATGTTTTATATACATATATATATGAAATAGAAAGACTGAAATGAATTATCGCTCTGTATGCATAGCGCTATTGCACTTGAAAGGCCACAATGTTGCTCTAACAGAAAGAGATGCTCATCATCTCTTAGTGTTTTCCCTCATGCTTCATGTCTTTTTTTCCCGTATACAGTTCCCCAACCCACATAAGGCCTGTATCTGAAACTTTCGCTGTTGATGACCTGCAGTTGTTTTCAATTTGTTTAGCATTCTCACAGTCAACATTCAGTATACTTTAAGTAGTAAGAGTAGAAACTGAATGATCCTTTGACATGTAGTCAGGAGGAAGTAACCACTGTTGCTACAGAATCAGAAATCTGGTTCATCTATAACCCAGACAAGGCATGGCTTGAGACAGTGAAGGATGGCCAAGATCCTTGAATGTCTTCCACAAAGCTCACATCAATCATTCCTGCAGGCTTGGGTGCAAATGCTTAGTATCACAACACAGTCTGGGTCTTCCAGAATGTGGAAAGCTGTAATCTACTATCCCTAAGCTTGCGCTGTTTCTCAAGTGGTAGCATACCAATAGTATGCTGGTAGAAACCTCCTGACAAGGTTTCTATTGTTTCTATAGAAAAACATACATATATATATATAGAGAGAGAGAGAGAATCACACTGGAGAGAGAGAGTATTTGCCTGCTCTGAAGGTTGCTTAACAAGAAGGTCAGAAGAATTCTGACACTGGTGCCCAGGCTGGTCAGTTTTCCACCTGTTGTTATGGCAACATCAGAAAGAATCTGCTCTTTACCTCAAGCAGAAAATAAAACTTGGTGAAACAGAAGTGTGTGAGAGAAGATGCAAGAGTCTTCAGGACAGAATTTCCAGAGAAAAACACATTAGTCATATTTTGGCATGGCTCTTTGCTTTGTAGACAAGTCCACCAAGAGGGCAAAAGAGATTCAGACACCAGGCAGTTTGAAGGACATTTTCAGTGCCCAGTTCTGACAGATTCTCCATGCAAGAATGAAGCAGATCTTTTGGGCAGAGCTGTCAACAAATTGCACCTTGTAGTAATGTGTCAAGAAGCAGAGACTCATTTGATGACCTGTGGATGCTGCAGTCACTAGCTGTAAACAGAAAAGATTGTATCACTGACAATACAGACAGGTATCCTTATGTCACAGACACCTGTATCATGGAGTAAGAATTAGTTGGCAATTGCTCTTGGATGTGGAGAAAAAAAATTCTGACACTCACAGCTGTTATGCAGGTGACTAATGTAGCTGCTGCTTCTGTGATGATCAGTCAGGCTCTGGCAAATGATGATATAATTATGTCTATGATTATGATAATAATGGTTCTCTTCACCGGGTGGAGATGTGTGAAACACTAGAACTGGGCGAGCTGCACCTACAACCTGACTGTGGCCCAGCCTGGCTTTGATCTTGTAGCACTCTCTGGCAATAGTGCTAACAGTAAGTAACTACTAATAGAAGTCTTGCTGTTATGCGCGTTGTGGCATGGAGTGACAACCACAGATACAGACATGGCCAAATGCATACACAATTTCTTCCTGCCTTGTTTGTGCAGGTGATTTTCATGATCTCACTTATCCAGTTTGTCTGTCAGGAGCTTGCTAAAATGTCAACTTGGGGAGCGTTTTAGGAGCAACGTATTGATGAGGAACACGACAGCCAATGGACTGTGAAGGGACCTGCCTATGGCATAAAAATGCATACAGAGTGAAGCAGGGAGTGTTTGTTACAATAAATCTACTCTGCAATTACAGGATTTCAGAAGTTTCATTTCTGGTAGAGGTTAGGTAAGTAGACTCTCTGAGCTGAGCTAATTCTGGCAAGTCTATCTTATTGCCAGTAGCTGACTTAGCATCATTTATCCATTTAAGTATTGGCTCCACAATCATCTCTTTTGTTCTCTCTTTCTAAAGCATGGATCGAGCACTCAAAAGGCCAAATGATCAGGCAAGTAATTTTAAATTAGACCCAGGACAGTGCCAGCAAAGCTGCCAGCACAATAGCAATAATCTTCATTCCACCAGGTACAAGAAATACAAGTTTAGTAAAATGACAGATTCTTGTAACTTCAGCAATACAGCCTGATGCATGCAGGGAAGTCTGGTTAATCTGACACTGTGCGATTGATTGTTTCTGAAAGTAATAAGTACAGTGGAGTTTAACTTTTTCTTAAAGATAACAGTCATCAGCATTTTGCAAGTGTCTGTGTTAGTCCCATTTCCTAGTTTGACACATTTACATCATAACATTCCAGCACAGGAAAGAAAGCCCCTTAGCCAGCAGCAGAAATTTCTCTGGTCTCAGACTCCAAGTGTAGCACACAGCTATATTTATATGATGATAAAAATTTTAGGGAAATAAAACCAAAAGACACACTGTTACATTTCCTTTTTTTTTTTTTTTTTTTTTTTTAATCCAAAACACAGTAGCATTATTCTTGTGCATAAGAACGGGAAAGCAAAGTTGACTAACAAAGAGTGATTGGCTAGGCTGAAAGCTAAACTTAATACTTAATTCTCACTGGCCTTGAAAAAGCTATAAAGATAATTTATTTGTATATTCTTCATTGTCAGTGGGAATAGAAATGAAGATTTAAAAAGTTAACCCTTCTCTCCACATCTGTCCTTTAGTCTGTATCAGTCAGTTTTGCATGGCTAATTGTCTGTACCAGAAATTATGTTTGGATTTGTTTCTACATGAGTAAGTATTGATTTAATTATGCATGGAAATAGGAATGATGTCTGAGGCAATTTACCATGCTTATGTCAGATTCACTATATGACTTTGTTATAAAAAAATTAAACAACACAACAGGCTGAGTCTTGATGTAACTAATGAAGCCACTCATGATTTCCAAGCAACAAACTACATGACACTTTGATATTTCTGTTGCTCTGCTAACTTATTTCACAAATTAATTATGAATATCTAAAATCAATTTCAGAAGAAGCAGCGGCGTATGCAGAGCTTCTACCCTCATTAATATGCTGGGTTTGGAATACAGAACCATCACGTACCATGGCTACTCCTGGCTGTTTTTTATATAGAAGACAAGGACACAAAGTGGGCACTGTCACTTCTGGAGATATCTGTAGACAGGTATACTAGCAGCCTCTTCCCAGTACTCATTTTTCTCCTGTCTCTCTTTGCCTCTTCTGTTCATTTTCACTTAAAGGCACATAGTATGAAACATGAACAGACCCCCACCTTGTTACAATGATAATTTGTATCCTGCAATTTTTATACATCTATAGGTAAAAAACTTCATCAAAGCCAGAGGATTCAGATTTTAGTGAGAAAATGTTTTAAAACAAAAGAAGGGATCTTTATGGCCCTAACCCATCTTTGTAAATTAAATCTGGATTTTATTCAGTCTTTGCATTTTTGCATCAGGAGCCAGAATCAATATCTGGCACTGCAGGACTACTCTATGAAGTTGCCCTGTCTTCTGTAGTTGAATTATCCAGTCTTTTTCTTTCTTTCATGTAAAATTGAATCTCATGCTTGGTTTTTGATGCAGTTCTACCAGGGTGTACTACTGAGAGAGATTGAAACAGTAATAATGGCAATCTAGGCAGAACTTTCATTTAATATTAGTAATTTTCTCTGCCTACAGGATTGCACATTTGTTCCAAATGTCTTCAACTCTTTCTAATTTGCTGCATCAGTGGGTCAAAATTAAAATTCCATGTTTTTCCAAGTCCGGTGAGATACACACACATTGGTAAGAGTGCAATTGCCCACCAAAAGCCTAATTTTCATTATAGGTATGCTTATATTCATGTCCAACTATAATTCACCTTAATTTGGAAGAAATGGCAACAGAGGAAAGTAAACATACAAACTGGATTTCAATATCTATAGATTTGATTTGGGATTTGTGCAAGCAACATGCCTACATATGCCAAAGCATTCATTAGTATATTACACTCTTTTCAAACATTTCTTTGCCACATAATAAGGAAAAAAAAAAGATTCTTTAGCTTTCTTCCATAATACACATACAATAAGTCCTGTGATATTTCCATTCTTGCTAATGTTTTGACACTTTGTGGTTCAGTAGCAAAACAGAAGATTAAAAAGAAATTAGATTTTCATTGCTTAAGAAATATTGTAGACAGCCTCTTGCAAGTAAAGTAATACAGAGACTGATGGTCTATCACCATCATGCAAGATCTGATTTAAAATATTGCTAGAACATCTTTCAGAGCTGTACTGAATGCATATGTAGCATTTCTACTTCTTATTTTTATGTTTACAAAAGTGAAACCGTATTCCCTGAATGAATTCCTATGCATGTTATTTTGACATAGTAAAGGCAATCCCATGCGATAGTTGGTAGCTAGAATATGTGGGAGGTACTTCATAAATTTTATTGGTTTAGTAAAAATACCTATGGTTTACTTCCTAACATAATTGTTCTGTATTCTTTTATTTTTTTTTCATATTCAGTACTGATTTTAATTTTTTATTGAATGCAGACCTTTATCAGGTATGTGAACTGTTATATTTTGTTTCCTGTTATGTTTCTCCATTATTTAAGAGCCTTAATTTTTTGAACTGGAGGAGATGTTTTTGCTGTCAGCCTGAAGGAGAAAGAAAGACACACGCATATTTTGGCTTATTCTTACTCTTTTATTTCGCTCCCTCGCTCTTTTTTTTTTTTTTTTTTTCCAAATGAATTCAACCGTCTCCTAATCACACAAGGGTTCACCAAATCTACTGCTCTTACTGTCATTTTCATATTTCATTTTGAAGCACTATTAAGTAATTTCCTTATGAACTGGCTTGTTTTACTTAAAATCCTTTGAAAATGGACAGTTAAATCTTCATGAATTTTGTCTCACATTTTTACCTCTTGACTTCACAAATAGATCTACAGGATGTGATCAGATTAGATGGTGTATCTCACATTATCAGATCTCATCAGTGAAAGTGAAAATAATATAAAAAGCCTTAGAGCATAAATCATGTGTGTTGGAATCTCCTGAACTGTACCTGCATTTAGATCTAAGCTTAGAGATTTGATTCAGAGCTGTGTTCAAGAGTTTGTGCTTCTTTGTATCAGATTTATCTCAACAAAGTGTAATTGCGTAGTTATAACTACATACCATTAATATTTTTCTTACTCCTTCAATTTATTGGAAAAAGATTGCTACCAACCCACTTTTAACTTCACTTGGAAGTTTATTTGAGTTCGGCTTTAAGCATATTCCCTTATCTGTTTATTAAATGTAATCAACAGCGACTATCTTTGAACTGATTTTTATTTGAATGGTGCCCTAGTTACTGTGTTTTCCTCTTTCTTTTTGAAAATGAGAGTTACATGTACATTCCTAAGGTGGTTTGATCTCTAGTATTATGTTCCTTAAAAATGTAATGTGAGCGAACATTTATTTATGTAAATTTTAAATATTCTGTAGTTCTTTAAACAATGCCTATACTTTTTTTTGTCCTGCAGTGGGATTGATTTTTTTATTATTATTATATGAGTTTAATTGTCCCAGGCTAGTAGAGCTATGCATTCCTATATGGCTCAATTCAGAATATAGAGAAGGGACATTAATATGTTCAAGTTTTTGCAGATACTTTTAAAGAGCAAACTTTTGTATAAGTTATATAAATAATCTTAGAGAATAAAAAAACCAAACACATGTAACAATGAAAAAACATGCTTTGAATATGCAGTGAATGTACTGAAATAATTCAGTGTTTGCTTGTATACACAATAATTATAAAACTATTACTTTTTATAGGAAAGAAGAGTGTAACAGGCAGGGGCTGTCTTCTGCCATTGTTCACTTCTCTTAGCCAACCATTATCTTTCCATTTTAAATACTATTGCTTTTATGTCAGCTTTAAATCACGAAATCAAATAAAAGCCTCTGTTATGGATTAGAATTGAGTGAATTTGCAGTGACCAATAACTCTAACTCCCCTTTCCACATCACCCCGCATATCTTGCTTGCCAACCTGGTCACTTCTTTGTAAATTGTCATCTCCTGCCTCCACCATTTCTTATTTAAAGTTTATGTATTTCATTATTAATCATCATTAGTAGAAGTATAAATATGTGAAAGTTATTTTTGCTGTTGCCAGCATTTTCTGTTCTTATATGATACTTACTACTTGATCTGCTTAGTGCGCTCTCTTCACACTTCAAACATAAAAGAGGCTTTGCCCTCCTTTCACCGTTCCAGCAATACAAATGTGGGAGCTGAGGGAGGGCTTACAGAGGAAGCCCAATCTACAGCATGTGTGCTTTTGTTGGGGCTTCTAGTCATTTCTCTCATCTCTTTGTGTAGAGTCAGAGTTTTAAAGCAGCTAGAGTCTAGAATATCTGTTTTCTCTGATTTCGTTTATCAGGTCCCTTTTGATCGCCTGGCTCCCTTAAAAACACTTCCTTTTGCTGAAGCTAATGCAGCTTAGCTACGGTGATAACCTTGGGTGACTGCCTGCAATTCATGGAGAGAAAAAGCTCTACGGGCCCTCTCTGTGACATGCCATTGATTGACTCACAATTTTTCTTGAATAAGTTTTAAACAGTAATGACAAAGTTCCATTCCCTCACATTTTCTGGCACTGCTTTATTTCATATATTTCTCATTTTCCTGTTCTCTACGCAAACAGATTTATTTTCTGTCTCTCTCTCTCCCGCTTCTGTCCAGATGCTCCAGTTCCCCATATAGCTAACATGACATGCCTAATTACTAGGCTCATGCCATTATCAGTGTTTCTCTTGTCTATTTAGTTTGGGATTTCTTTTTTAATTGCTGCATTTTTACATATCCATCAGAAAGCTTTAAGTTCCCTTGCCACTTGCCAAAATATTAAGGAAAGTTTGCAAGCATGGAGTATTCTCTTCCCAAAGAGTATAAAAGAGAATTTCAAAAAGTGAGGATGACTATGAAGATTTTTTGAGGCATAGAACTGCTCCTTTAAGAGGAGAAATAAGGAAAAGTAGGGCAGCTGTCCCAGAATTTGAACCTACTCATTTAAAATGTAAACAAACTTTGAAGTTATATATTTTGCATTTTTTCGCCATCAAATGTTACAAAAATTACATTAAATAAATCCAAGGACAGGACTGTGTTTTTCTTTTGATATATAAAATTGATGCTAAAAATCTGATATTTGACTTTTGCAAATGGTTCTCCTGTAATGAACTTAGGCTCTGTGCATTTTGCAGCCCAAGGATCTGAAGCTGTAATGTCTCCACTAAAGCCTGTCTCTTGAAGTTGGTTTGCTTTCAGCTATAACCAGTAGTATACTTTTATAAAAGGAAGTCACCTGCAGACCAAATGAAAAGAAAATTCAAGTTGATGCCTATAAGCGATGTGTAATTGTCTTCTGCTATATTTTCTGGCCACGCTGAAGAGGTTATTTTGCCATTGGCTTGAACAGGTAGTTTTGGCATGTTATGTTCAGTTTTGTTATGTTGCCACTGGGTAACCAAGGGTTTGATTAGCAGGCCTTCACTGCGCTTTTTCCCCTACAGGGTTTTATGCAGATATTCATTCTGTGATGGAGCAGCAGGTTTCAGACAGGGTAGATAAGAACAGAAATGTTTAAAGCATTGAAAAAAAAAAAACCCAAACCTTTACTGCTTTCATATCTCTTGCAGAAGCTATGTACATCCAGAGTAAATACAGAGTCAATGACTACAAACCAGCTTGCGAAAGATTGCTCTGGCCTGCTTCAGACAAGGTCACAGTCATTTTTCTACATCTGTACATTGTATGCTTTGTGGCTTTGACAGCTTTTGGTGTCAATCAAAGACGAACTTTTACTTAAGAATTATATTTATACTATATCGATGGAGAAATATCAGAGTTGAAATTACTCAAGATTAAATAATAATCTGAACTATTCACATTTACAGAATAAATGCTATTTTTTGTCCATGCCCAGGCATTAAGCTTCCCAGAGCTTATCAAGTCGTGGACAAAGGGACTTATCAGAAATATATTTTTCACTGTGGATCTTTTCAAATTTGTGGATCATGATAGGGTCATGACGACATCAACTATTATTTAAGAAGGATAAATAAAACTAGTTCCCTCAAAAGCCTGACTGAAAGTGACCATTGAACTTTACCAGCTTTTGAACTGGCCCTTCAAAAGCATTTTCTTGACTATGAGAGAGCACAGTGTAGCTTCACTGTAGACTAAGAGATTTTAAGTCCTACTCTTCTTATGGTAGAGGATGGACTGTGTGTGCCAAATATTGCAGCATAGCAGCGATATCAATGATATTCTGTTCAATTTCTCTGTATTAACCACCACAGGCTTGTTTTCTTAGTCTAATTAAAAATAGACTTGGAATGAAAATAGAAGGAACACATTTGCTAATGTTTGTGTATTTTCAGCATAATTATTTTATTCGTATTCCATATTTTCTCAGGTCAAGACTGCTTTTCTATAAGTGCTGACTATTTGAAGTGAATTCAAGGCATTCCTGCTTTGCTCTGGCAGATTGCTCCTCAGGATTGCTCCAGTGCTTCTTCCTACTGGAGCATGCAGTACGAATCCATATTGACAATCCTTCCAGTCCCTTATTTCTTGAGAGAATCTCATGATAAATGCAATTTACATGAAGACTGAGGGAATTTGGGAAGATAGATTAGGGAATCAACCTGTAGTAGATATTGAAAGTTATTAGGATGGATACCCCAAAAAAACAAAACAAAACACATATTGGCTATGGACAGTACTGTTGCTTGTTGCAAAATGAATAGTACTATCGAGGAATACGAGGAAAAGACCAAAGCAGGCATTGGTTATAGCTCATTTCAGCAGCTGCCCAGGGGCATTAGGCATGTGCTATTTTGCAATATTTCCCATGCAGGCATGGCGTGATTTGTAGATACATGTAAGGGTGATCGAGCCCTGGAAGAGGCTTCCCAGACAGGCTGTGGACTCTCCTTCTCTGCAGATCTTCCAATCCCTCCTGGATGTGACCCTGTGCCATGTGCTCTAGATGTCCCTGCTTGAGCAGGAGGGTTGGACTAGATGATCTCTAGATGTCCCTTCCAACCTTAACCATTCTGTGTTTCTGTGATTCTGTAATTCTCTCACTGTCCTGCTTGAAGGAGAGGACTGAGTCACAGTCATCACATTGTTTCTTGGCAAGCAGTATTAGAGTAGGAGCTCCAGGTACAGAGGCTCCTGTGAAAAATCAACCTAGCTATTCTCATCCTTGCAAGTAGTTTTTTACTTTGTCAACATAGCAGCGAGACCAGGAGCTAGCTGTAGCCATGTATGAATCTGTTTGCAGAGAGAGGCACAGGAACATTGTGATGCTCTAGTCCAGCTTGGGGCATAAAGGTGTATGCCCTCTGGAATGTCTATTAATGTAGGCAGGTACATGTGAGTCTGACTGTGTTTCTGCCTGTAAACACTGTGGAGTGGCTGGAACTCGGTATTACTCTATGGTGTTTTATGTATTCATATTCCAGGATGAATTCCATGTGACATTCCTGGACAAAGTTTCTGCTGTAAACAGTGGAGAGGGTTGGCTGGACTTGAGATTCTCCTCAAATGAGCACTCCTATGATGCCCAGTTATGCTCTAAGACTCCACACCAGACGGGACGATAAGGGAATTTGGCCATGAGAATGCCTTTGTGGGTGAATGTAGAAAGCCTGACTCCGTGCGAGTTAAACATATGAGAACTAACATATGATCCATATTTTTTTCCTAATTCCTATCAAGTAAAAAGCTAGTGAGCGACTTTAAATGTTCTAGGACAGAGTTCACCTGAAAAAACTAAAATAAGCCATTCGCCATATGGACTTTATAACACCTCTTTCTCCTTATTAATGTATAATAGATGAGAAAAATTAGGTGCAGTTAGCTCCATACTGCAATGAACAGCAATAAAAATTTAGATAGATTCATTTTTAATTAAATCTCCTTATGAAATATGTTTGTCCCCAACATTGTGGGGTAAAATGATGAGATTATACTAAACATTTTTGTTTTAATTTCGGGTTTATTTTTTGAAATTACTCACACCTAGAAAAATATATTTGTGGTAAAATGTTCACCTACCTGAATAAGAAAAATTATTTTCCCTCCCCTATCCAGTTTTACTGTTGAATTTTCTGGTATTATTAGTCAAAGCCATTCTTTAATTTTGTATGTTGCATACAAATAACAAGGTAAAAAAAAAGAAGGTTGTTCTTATCTACTTAACATTTAGTCTTTTCTTTCTAAAACAGGACACTTCCACAAAACAACCAGCAGTTAATCAGACTTTAAATGTATTTTTCTATTGCTATTGCCTCTATTTTGTCTCCTTGGACCATTGAAATAATCTATTTGAAATAACCTTTTCAAATATGCTAAAATAGGCATAATCTGGGATGAACATGAAATATAATAGAAGATTTTCAGAAGTATTTATGTGTTTCAAGACTTTTTTTTTAAAAAATAGACATTTTGGAATTTAGTTTCAACTAATCTTCAGTGAGCCTCACTTTCTGAATAACTAAATTTCATTTTAAATTATTGATGATCTGTTATTTCATTGATGATCTATTATTATGTAATGAATAGTACGGCATATTTAGGATCAGTTTTCAAATGTTCCTTTATAACATTTCCATTTCAGTTTCTCAGTAGGATATTCAACAGAGATATATGTTTCAGTCCTGTCTCTTCAGGTTTGCACATGGACCAGTGGAAATTAGTCAAATCTATGTGGGGGTGCTCTCTGTGAGATGTCTGTTTCTGTTTTAAGGAAGAATAACCAGAGCTTTCACAGCATTAAGATTAGGCATTGAAATTTATAATATTTTAGAGAGTTAAGATAGCCTAAGACAGATATGCATTTATATACATATATGTAATTGTAAGCCTTTAAGTTTACCTCCAGTTTTGTGTGTAAGTAATGACAATGCTGTTTGCATGTTTCTTTATGAAACAAATTTTACTTTGAGTTGGAGTGTAGCAAAGAGGAGCATTTTGATTATTTTTTCCAAGTCAGTAAGCTAGGGTTAAATTCAATTAGAAAAAGCAACAAACCAACTAGAACTCAGTATTACTCTATGCTGTTTAATGTAACAGGATGAATTCCATGTGACATTCCTGGGCAAAGTTTCACTATTTAACAGAGAACAGAGTTTAAGATTGTTTTGTGTTACAGTGAGTTAAATCAATGACAGTACTGAAGATGGCTTACCTTACTCAATTAGAGACCGATTTCTTTAGAGAAAAGTCTTTATTTAAGTTTTTAAGTTGATAGTATAGTGTTAGAGAGAAATTGAAATCAGGTGTGCTTTATCAGAGATATGCAGTGATTTGCTTTAGAGATAATTTTATCTGTTGCTTTTTAAGATAAAGTTTGATGAACAAAAGGAGCGAGAGGATTGAGAGATACAAAGTGAAAATTCAGATCACTGAAAAATCTTTTAAAAAAATCACAACAAATATTTTAATTGCATTGGATGAGTATAAATCATGAGAACAAAGCATCTGAATGATATGAAAATGTAAATGTAGTCTAATTTGTGGAAGTAAAATAAATCTAGACAAGTTGTAAATCTAAGAATCTATAGAAAAAATTACAAGGCCTGATATCCAACACTGACATTTTTACACAATACTCTACTGGACTTTATTGCCCATATAAATGGATGTGAGAACATTGTAACTCTCAATTTTATGCATATAGCCACATTAAAAATGATTTTGTGCACTATGATTTCCATAAATAAATTCTTTGAAAAGGGGATACCCAATTTACATTTATGCAGACACTAAGCTAATTCTTCCAACTTTTTTTGCTTTGGTGCACCAGAACTGCAAAATTCTGAGTGGAGATTAACATGTTTGGAGGAAGAAGAAGTGAGTAAAATGTGGTTTTGGAAAGATGCCACGATTCTCTATGTTGTTTTTAGAATGATCATTATTATTAACCCAAAAGCTCAGGTGTTCCTAGGCTCTTACTGTGCAACAATAATATTTTCTGTTTATTTATAGACTTATTGAAACTTAGCACAGCCACTGCTTAGCACCTTATCTAAATTAATGTAGTTATTTTTAGCACAGTTTGGAAAGTAGGGAATTAAGTTAATTTTATTGTAATTCCTCTTTCCATATTACCATTCCCACACAATAGCTGTGGTCTGTAAAACATTAGGGGCGTTTTCAGAAGTGTCCAAGTGTTTAGTAGCACATCTCACTGATGTATCATTGGAACTGGTGGTCTCAGATCACTCCCTCCTTTTGGAAAAATTATCTCACAGGTAACACTCTCAGGAAAGCTCTTTGGGACAACAGGAACAAAGACCAGCCTACTACCAGCATGAGAAGCTATTGCTTCAACTGGAAAATACTAGAGAAGAAAGATCAGAAGTTTTTCTTTTCCTTGTGCTATAAATGAGGTTCATTGAAACTAAAAAGTACTAAATTCAAAATGATAGAAAGTTTACTGTTTTTTCACAGAGTATGTAATTCAACTGTAAAACTCATAGTCAAAGGTTATGCTTCAATTTAGCAAGATTAAAAGAAGGATTATGTATTTACCATAACAGCCAGAATATCCTGTTAGAATTTATATTTAGAAGGACATAAAAAATTCATGATTAAGGGCTTAAGCCTGTAAATATTAGGGTTTATATAAAATCTTTCAGGGGGTTTAGTTCTCTCATCTGAAGGCTTTTTCATACTTCTCAGAAGCAGCACTTGATAATCATCACTGTTGGAGCTGAAATCCTGAACTGAACACTCCACAGAACTCCTCCAATGGCCAGCTTCTGTGTGACTGCATTTTAAAGATGAATGACTTAATATAAATTCTAGAATATAAAGCATGGCTACTCTGCATTATGTTACACTGCCTCAAAATTTGAGCAGTATAGAGGCAGAAGATTGTCATGAGCAAAAAATGGTTACCCATTAGAATGATGTTTGTCTTGGGAGATTAATTAGGAGATCATATAAATAATATGAAAGAGGGAATTCAAAAGAAATTTAAAAAAATAGATGCTATATGTTGTGATTATAATTAAAAATGGAACCAGAAAGATATAAAAACAGGTTTGTTAGGCCAATTTTTCTTGGGTTACTGTGTCTGGAACAGAGAGAATAAACATAGGGTAGGCTTTGAGCAGTACAGTTGGTGAAAAAGGCAATGAGAAGTGAAACATTTTAATGAGAAATTTGTCTATCCTGTATGCCCTGAAGCATACATTTCATTTTATTTTTTAATGTATATGTGATGTTAAAGCATATTCATAAGGTCTAGTGACCAGTGGATTATTTCTGAGGCTTTCTCTCTCTCAAAAACTATATAATACAGTTAAAAATATTTATCTCAATGCTGGATAAATATGTCTACTAATCTTGATGACTGGGGAAATATTGAGTGTATATAGAGTGCCTATAGATGTGAAAAAATGGTGCGATAAATAAATGCTAAATTGGGTATCATTAAGTGGCTTTGTTGCAATAGGTTAATGTAAATGCATTAATGTAAATTTTGCTAGTTAGGTTTCTAACTTTTAGGAGCAGAGTGAGGTAATTTATGTATCTATATCATGTAATACTAATATATGTTACTGTTAAATATATTTTTTCATAGTAGTTTTGTGAAAGCTGAAAGTAGCCCTTCTTTCAATCTTATTAGCCATATATTATCAAATACAAATGGAAAATAAGCTTTTTTTTGGTTCTTTCTTACATACTATTTCTGTCTCTGCCATTTGGTACTGTTTTTGGCAGTTTAGAATGGGTTAATGTTATTTAGAATCACTCGATGCTTCTACTATTCAAAATGTTTTAAAATTGCTCAATTTTAATTCTAAACCAGAATGTTTGAAAATGTATATATATACACATATACACACAAATACAAAGGCATACTGCTCCCTTTTCTGAACAGAAGAACTAAATGAACAGAGAATTTTAGAAAAAGAATGCTAAAAATAACAGTAGTGTTAAGAGATACATCTGATAAATGCATTGACTTTCTTTCTCTCTCTGGCTATATACTAATGGACGATTACCGAGAATAAGAGCCTGTTTTGAAATATTCAAACAACGCTCCTCAAAAAGCACAAAATTGTAAATCCATGCAAAAGCTCTCTGATCACAAAGATGTTGAACTTTAAATGTCCAAGAGCATGTCCATACATAAGAAAATTGCACATTTATAGAAAATGCATTTAAATTGTCTTTGTCCAGGCAGAATACACTGAAAATGGTAGCTAAAGGAGCATAATTATGTTGAAATGATCCAAGAAGGGTGACAATCTTTCATGAAGCCTAATCATCACTGTGGCTGTATCTATGGTGCAGAATGGTCAGGAGCAATCTACTGAACTGCTAGCCCTCAATTATCATCACCTTTGACTTGTTGCCTGGGTACTGGTACATTCCGTGTTCCAGAATCAATGCCTATGCAGTCTGGAGACCTGTTTGTATAACTATCTTTGAGGGCGTATTTATTTATTTATTTATTTATTTATCCTTCTTTTATACAGTCTCAATTTTAACAGTTAAGTAATACAAAAAATCTTGCCACAGAGTGACCTGATGTTCTTCACTGCTATTTTAGAGCATTAGATTATTTCATGGCACACTCTTGCTTCATCTGTGATCTTTCAGGTTTAAGTGGCAAGAGATATTTGTAGATTCAGTTGTCTTAGAGGCAGGAGGTTACTTTCTGAATTGCAGAATTTGGGCAAATCCAGCTTTTGGAGAGTAATATTTTAATCAGTCTTGTGAAAGTACACCCCTGCATTATATTAGAATTCATAGATACATAATATGCAGTGTAAATTATTTAATTTTATGGCTTGCATTGATCTTTTTCCACATCTTGAATATTTTTGCTTATTCCAGCTTTTGATACGCTTGCTTGTCCTGTTAAGTGAGGAAATCTCCCTGATAATTCTATTTCCATAAAATGTAATTTCAAAATGGTAATACTATCTCTTTTAAAGATAATTTTAACCTATTGGATATTCTACCTATGTTATAAGCTATTTTCTTAGAGCTTAATTCATAGTTAAAAATTCCCCTATACTTCCTTTCTTTTTTTCTCAGGAGTATGTCTTTCAGCTATGTGAACCAGTCACAGCTACTAATCCTCTTTATTTCTGTTTCCACTTCACAGTATTCAGTTTTACATCCTACACTGTAAACTCAAATTTCTTATTTCATTGGCCACGTTTTTCACATTTTAGGGTACAAATATTTATGATGCTTCTTACAGATCACACTAAGTCTCCTTTCAACATCAGGCATAGTCAGAACCACCTTCCTGACTACTGTTCTGATCAATATCAGTACTTTTTCTTTTCTTGGTCTTCTTCCTATAGTTTTGTTTACATTTCCTCTATGTATTAAAAATGCATGAGAATCATTTGAGTCTCTTTCTCAGTCTTCTCCTTGGTCCTTCTGCTTCGCAGTTCCTCTTATCAGCTGCACCAGCCGTAGTCCCAAGGAGCTGTGATGCCAGCTGCTCTCAGAGAGTACATCCATCAGTTCTGCCTCTCAATAGGTATACGTGCAAACTATAAAAACTATAAAAGCACCTGTCCTTGATGCAACTGTTGATTTTGTTATCTTGTTGCCTTTGCTCTCTTCCCTGAAGGTTCAAGTGAATGCAGCTGAAAACTATCTGAGCTACCATTTTGCTGTAGTCTTCAGTCATGCTTCTACTGCACTGGGGAATCCGGAAGTGTCATTTATCGTGCTTTGAAGAAAGATTACTGGATTTTTTCCTTTTTCTCCTCAGAATACTGGTCCACTTCAGTTCTACAGCTCATAGCTTTTTTTCTGTTATGTGGCACAATCTTCTAGTCTCTAGGTCATCAGTAGTAAGATGTGTTTAATTCTCTTTAGGAAAGAATATTGAATTATACAGACAGGTTTTTTTTTTTTTTTTTTTGGCATTGGTATGATTCTTGAATCATCTGCATTTTTCCCATCCGCGAAATTCTTGTGATACATCTAAATAAATTAATGAGATTATCAAAATGAAAGTTTTTCAAAAATAGTAATTGTATTCTAATAAGATGTAATTAATCAACTGTGAAATCTAGTTAAATGTAAAAAGACTTTTGAATACTTATTATGTTCCACTCAGATAAAATATGTAACTGCTTACAAGAAAAGTTGTTTACCATAGCACAGAATATATTTACAGTGGAAATAAAAGGAGATGCATAACTTTTTTTCCAGCATGCTTAACTGGAAAAAAGCTTTTGTGTCTCTGGGAAGACTGCCTACCTGTCACAGCACACTTACCTGTCACAGTCACAAATACTAAGCCTAAATATATAAGGCCTTCTGTTTTTTCCCCTATGATCTGTAAAAAAATTATGCACATCCATTGGAAGTTGTGGAAATAACTTATAAATACAGTGTTTGTGGATCTGACATGGAAAGAGTCCCTGATGATTTATGTCAGGAGTTCTAGAGTTGTAACTCAGAACAAAGAACAAAAGTTTTAGTGGAAAACAGAAGAGACAGGTTAGCACTTCTTTCTATGATATGACCCTATCCAGAAAAATATATGTTTGGAGGAATATCAAGAAAATATAATGTTCTTCAGACCTGTGTTAACTCTAAATTCTTGCTTGTTCTTTCATTGTGGGTGCTATAGTGTGAAAGAGAGGAGGTTGGCAAGAAGGGTGAGCATAGAGTGCTCACTTGTCTTTTCAAGGGTGGAAAAGCACTGAGGTGTGTGCAGAGATGTGAATTCTGTAGAGGTCCTTAGCTAGGTCGTTTACAAAGCTGAAGGGAGAAGCCCTCAGAAAAGAAAAAAACTATAGAAATTCAAAGTGAGAGAATTTTTCACTGCTTTCTCTATAAAGAAAACTTGTAAGTGTAAGAGAAAATCTCAGTACTAACAAATCTTTCTTTTTTTAAGGAATCCTTCCAGATCCTAGAACTTGTCTGTAGTATATTTATTGCCACTGCAATGGAAAAATTTCAAATTTCAAAATTTATGAAATGAAGTGAAAAAATAAAATCAATGATATATTTCAAATTTCCAAGTTAATTACTAAATAAGATTTGGATTGAAAACTGTTCTGTTTAATAATTTGGTTGTCCCAGAAAACTTTGTGGATATATCAGACTGCTTTGCCTTTCTAAAACTTGAAAAGCCTTCAGGACACAGAAATGGAATTACAATAACAATATTTTAAAAACCCAGCATGATTAAAAGACTCACAGGTAAATGTTCCGTAGGAGGCTTATTCAAGGAATTTCTTGCATAGTAAGAAAAAAAGAGGCACATTTCTCCCTTTCTCTTTCGAAACCTCCTTCCCTTTGCATGCGTTCTCCTTTTGAAGGTCCAATTTTTCATCCTTGGGTATAAATATATGGCAGGATAGAGACACAGCCTTCTTATGCTTTCGGACTGTAGGCTGGGATAAGACCAAAATATGTAAAAAGGCAGACCGATCCTCTCCTTTCTCTCTATGTAAACATACTGCTTGGAGCATGAAGGAATCCAAAGTACTTTGAGTGAAGACCAGAGGACCTGATAAATGCAACAATTTGTACAACAAAGGGAGCAAATTGGTGCCATGAGGTATAAAAAGCCTCTGTAACTCTGTAGCTCTATATAAGTCACTGAAAAAATGCTGTAGATGTGCAAAGCACAATATCAACATTGTACATCTGAATATGCGGTTTGGACCAAGAGCTGAATTGAAGCCCAGTATTTCTTACACTAATATGTCAAATGACTGGAAAGAAACTCCAGTATCCTAAAACAATACTATGGTTTTATGCTTTTTTCCTCTATTTCTTTTGCTCAGTAAGAAAAATTAGCTATAGGAAGGAAGATACCAGAAGAAATGTTTTGTTTTGAAATTGCTTCTTATGACAGAATTTATAAACATAATGCATACAAATATTTCTTAGTAAGCATGCAGTCCATCTTCTCATAGCTTATGAAGCTATTGTAGCAATAAAGTTTTATGTTACAAACATATTTACCAGAAGTAGTGTAATTGCATTTCAAGTTAGTATATAAAATATAGAAAGAGAATACAAATAATAAATTGTCCAATTTTCAATTGACCACACTTTATAGATCTATATTTGATGTATTAAATTATGTTTAACAAACTCAAGTATATGGTTAAAAAACTCAAGTGTGTTTTCTCAGACTTGAAGGACTAATGCATACGAAATTAATCCTGTTTCATGCTCACTGACCTGATGTTCTATATCCTTGAGACCGAAGAGTACAAGAAACCACAAGAGAAAGAAATGAATCATTAAAAAAAAACTGGGAAATTTAGTCATTACGACTTGATCCCCAGATTGCTCAGGGATCAAGGAACTGAAGGGAAATGGAAATGTGGAGGACAGGCTTCATTCTGACTTTGTTTGGATTTCTCTGCTTTACTGTTTTCTTTGATCTCAAAACTTCTTGCAAGTACTAGTTTAAAGTTATTGAATGCACTTCAGACAAAATAATGAAGACCAGACTTGGGACTATTCATCATCCTGATTTTTTTAATGTGATAGTGCCTCAACTGTACTCAGAAGCTGAGCGTACATCATGCCACAGAAATACTGTGACATGTGAAAATTAATAATCTGATCAAATCCAGAATTGATCCCACAGGTGTGCAGTAGCAGCTGAAAGCAGAGGAATATGGATAGCACCATGTACTATTCTTGCAAGGAACATTGAGAATCCATCTAGAGGCTGACAGAAAACACCACTGTATAAAAAGCTTCTGAAAGGCTTTTATTCCTTCTCTGATTTCTTTGAATGTTTGGTCAATGTTTTCATAAATAAGAAGAAAAGTTTTACAGGGGAAAAATCTTACATTTTCCCTCCAGACATGAATTAATAGACTCTTTACTTAATGCATGCCATTATGAAGGAGCTGATTCCTCAGATGAGAGATCTAATTCTGATATTTTTTGAATAGCCAGGTAATTAGCAAAATTTAATTATACTAAAAAGTCTAGCATAAAACTAGCTGGCATTGAGATAAATTCTGTTAGACTTCCTGCTGAAGCACCTTCTCTTTTATACAGGCACTTCAGTCATGCTTTATGACTCAGGCAGAGATGCTTGGAAAACCCTTTCAACATGTTTTACAAAAAATATTTCATGGCATCTGCAGTAACTTATACCAGATAACACATTATCCCCCCTGCAAAAGAATTGTGTAACAGGACACTCTATGTACAGAATATTTGCTTTTTAAAATGCAAGTGCTCTTCTTTTATTGCTGGCACAGGGATTGGTTGTGGTCTGTGGTGACCTTTCATTCATATCATAACTGATATATTAATCATCTTCATGACTTACAGCTTCTTAAGTTAATGCATGTATAAATGTCTATAGTCCATGTTCCCATTTCAAATAAATCCTAGAGGCTTTTGGACTGTTAGGCTTTATGCAGCCTAATGTATGACTAAGGAAGAAGGGTTGAAGAATATGTTTATAAGCACCTCAGAATATTACTTTGTGCAGTAACTAGCACTATTGCACAGCTTTAAATGGTCTGATGAGGGCAGGCACATGAAAATCGGAGATTCTCAGGGCTGGGGTGCTTCTTCTATTTTGAAAGTGATTAGGCATCTAACTTCTTGAAAAGCAAAGGGAACATCAACTCTTATTCCTTAAACGGTCTCTGTGCATTTAAAAATGAAACTCTTCTTACTTGCATGCAAATATGTCTGTGGAAGGTTCGTCATAATTTAGCTTAGTAATTTTACTAAGTACTAAAAACAAAAAAAAATCTTGAGCTTTACTGAGGCTGCTTTTCAAGGTTGTTGTTAGCTTTTGATAGCTTTTTTTTTTTTTTTAATCAGTTATGAGATTTACCTTATACCTCGTAGTGAAGAATACAGAAAAGGAAAATGTTTCATTGCTACTGTTCCTGTCTTAGACTTACCTTATCCAAGACTTACCAATTATTGGTTTGTATCCAATGATTGATGTGTGTTGCTTAAGACAGTATCTGAATGACATATATTTTTGTCCCTAAAAAGTGTTACAAATTCCAGTTTATCTGTTTGTTCTTCTCTGTATCTCTGTTTTGGTTGGGTTGCAGATTTGCATAATGTTTTTCTCCCTGTTCTTTAAACTTCACTGTTTTATAAATGAACTAGTTCAATCATAAGAGTTCACCAAGGTAATTTTCAATTGATTGAATATACATAATTTTCAAAGCACAATTTCAATGCAAAATTAGAACTACCAAGTACTATGTGAAATACTTAGAACAATAAATTAATGAACAATGTACTTAGATTTGTTTCATCAGAATATTTTCCAGCAGCTGTAATGTAGTTCAAACCTGACAAAGTATTAACATAAAAATTTATTGATAAGGCTGCAAAATTAAGATGTTAATCTAAAAAAATAAAGAAAACTATTCAAGTAAATTCATAAACTTCAATAAAGGTCTCAGTTCATAGAAAATTATTCTTTATTATTTTGTAGAAGCAGAAAGATTTTGGCATTGTTTATTAAGAAGAAAACTTATATAAGCAGGGTGATTTTTAATTATCAAAGTAAGATGACTCTTCATATTGCAAGAGATTATTAATTGCAATCAAATAACATGTGAGCACAGCCGCTGAGTAAAATGATCAGTGTATATGAAAAATCATCAAAAATACACTTTTCATCCAGTAAATTAATTATTTTCTAAGAAGCTTGCTTGTGTGTACATCTATTTCCTCTTAAAATATTTAGTCTGCATTAATGTAAATTTCCTTGACAACTTTGCTGATGTGTAATATCCTGCTAGAGTCTGAGGTGACAAAAATGTCTTTGCTAATTCAAAGGTTGGCTGAATGAGCTGCAGGATAAGTGTCCCAGGAAGTCTTAAAGGTACAGGTGAGGAAAGTCGTGTCTTCAAGACTGTTTGTGTCCCTTTCTGAGGTCATGCGGTGTACTGAAGGAGGGTTATATTATATGGTTCTTCTGAAAACTATAGCTTCTGTTTCATAAGAAACATGAATACCAGTCAAGCATAATAGAAAAGATGCTCTAAGCTACACTAGCTTAACTGAAGTTCTGAGGCCTTGGCCTTTCTTCTTTTGATTATTATTGTCTTCTTTGAATAAATAGGAAAATTACTGTATACATTTGGCCTCAGTCTAGCATAAAGTAATTAAAATCATCTGGAAAATATGCATAAAACTATCAGAAGATAGGATGCCAATTTTAAAGATACCATGCCATATTAAGTATTTTATGTATAATATAACACAGAGTTGGTTCAAATATTTCTAATTCTTGAAGCAGCAAAGACTCGGCTTGTATGCTATGAGGTCAGAAAGTGAAGTGAAGCAAAAGAATATGGAATGGAATTTTTTTAAAGCATCAGAGTGTCCTCGCATTTGACTTTTTAGTCATGTTTGTATCTTCTGTCATCTAAAAGGGGAGGGTTGTGATATGCTCAGAGCTTATAAATGCTAAATTTACAACAGTACTGACCAGTATACTCATAGTCTGGTGCAGAATTCTGGTAATAGACATGAGAGGAAAAATCTTAAAAATGCTTGAGAGGAATTGAGTCAGTTTATGGAGTACATACTTATGAATAATGATGGTGGGGTAAATTTACTAAGTGTGTAAGTATGGATAGAAGAAAGTGAGGGAAATGTATGATGGCTGTTAGACTTTCTTCCAGACTTGTAGCATTAGCAGATGTAGTTGGTTTCCAAGCTTCCTCATCAATAGTTTGAATTCATCTCATGTTACCTCCTTATCTACATGTAAAGAATAGAAGATGTTTATGTCTAAATACAGATTTATATCCCTTCTCCATCTAAAATGCAAACAAAAGAAATTACCACATATTCCTTGTAAGATTTTTTTTTAAAGAACTGAAGAATTTTTAAGATCTGTGTGTCACAAAGGCGTAACAAGACACTATACTTTTATCAAACCTGATTATTTTGTGTTATGATTTTTGGAGAAAAGTTAAAATTTGGTGAATTTCCTAAACCTACTTACAATTACTTTCAAACAATCAGCCATTACAAAACAACAATATGTTACATTGTTAATTCTAACTGACTCCTGATTTATGTTGTTAATATTCAAAAATTATTGCCAGTATATTCTAAATCATAGAATGCTGAAGGTTGGAAGGGACCTCTAGAGGTCATCTAATCCAACCCTCTTGCAAACGCAGGGTTATCCAGAGGATATGGCACAGGACTGCGTCCAAGCGGATTTTGAAGATCTAATACACTGTATGCAAGGATTATACTTTTATTATGTAATTACTATTATTTTTACAATAATCATTATGACAATCACAGTCTCTATTTGAAAGTTGCTTCAGGGCTGTTTAATATTTCTCAGTGTTCTGAGGGAAAGCCTAAGAATCACTAAAACCATATATGAAGAACCACCCTAACTCAAATGACTGATGGGCTGTCTATATTTGGCACGTATAGATTTCAGGGTGTTTTCGTGCTTACCATTAGTCTCTGCAGCAGCCAGATTCTTTGGTCTGGATTTTCTCCCAGCTCCTCTACACAAGTCTACATAAATAAATAAGAAACATCACTTTTTAGAGAACCATCCATTAATAATTCTTCAGCATGTAAGTTTGGATGTTGACAGTTCCCCTACTGTTTTAAAAAATGTGAGTACACCTGCTGCAACCTCAGATAGGACATTTCTGGCAGAGCTTAATACTGAAATGATCAATTCCAAAAGTCAGTCGACATTAACAGCATAGAAGAAATCAATATGGGATCTCAATTTTGTGTACCTGTAAAGTTAAAGAGGTTGCTGTTTGACATGATTGTGGTCTCTCAGGTGGAAGAATGGTAGTAGGCAGCATTATCATTTACATTTTTCTTGAGAAGGTGACATTTGGTTATGTAGAAATGTCATTCACTAAACATGGTATAACTAAATGTCAGAATATTAGCTCTCTGGAAACAGTATAGGAATGCACAATAATCATAGTTTAAAAACACACCAGCTATAATGACAATGCTGTGGAAATATTTTATATAAGGAGAAATAATAATTAATTGCTGATCATTTATTATCTATTTCACTCGGAATATGGTTGCTGCCATTTCATTTGTTGTTTTATTCTCAGATTTTATCCATCACTGTAGTGTCTCAAACACTGATTAGTTTTGCTGGATGGTTTGTTTCTTCAACGATTTAGGCATTCATGTGACTGTAATTTTCATTAACAAAAACGTAGTCTGTTGGGAAACGTTATGAAAAAGGTAGTCAGTGCAATGAATAAGCTGCATATAAAATGCCCTCAGTACATACAAATAAACCGTGCACAAAATGGCTGCCTTTCTCTACTTAGTTCAGAGACACTAGTAATGTAAAGATTCAAAGGCATAGTGGGGAGAAGCACATACCTGCTATGCTCACATCTAAGAAAACAGCTTGCTGCTAAAAACCACACCAAACCTAGCTATAATTACCTCCACTCTAACACTAACTCACCAGGTTTATCTCCTGAAAAATAACATATATTTTATTGTGTCTTTTTTTTTTTTTTTTTCTGATTAAGAAGCTAGGTATTCTGCTATCTTCAGAGCTGCTGTAAATTCTGCCTTACAAATGAGATGAAAAGATAAGGAAAGACTAGCTTAATAGCTCCTGTGCTGAACAGAGAAAAATCACTGCTAAAAATTCTTACCACCCAGAAAAAGCTAAGTGAAAGGAGGAAGTCTCCATTTCAGTCCTAAATGTACATCTTTTAGTTGGCAGCATAATTTTTTTTGCTGTCTTCAAGCAACCTGACAGTGAGCATCAATGTTAACAAGAACATTTTCTACTAAGCTCCCTCCCTTTGCAATATTATGAGACTGTGTGAGAATTCTTCTCTTTTTTTTTCTCTCTCTCTCTTTTTTTTTATTTTAAATCACTGAATATTTGCTCTTTTGATTTATGTTGTTTCTCCAATGGGTGTTCAAGAACTTCAGCTGTCTCAATAAGCTTTCCATGCCTCTCATCAATCACTAAAGATGAAAGAAAAAGAAAAAACACAAAAGAATGGTTTCTAAATCCTGTAGTCCTATCATCTTTTAAGGCTCTTCACCATAATCAGCTCCATACATAACACTGCTTTGAAGGAGCTGTTTTTTACTAAATGTGAGGCAACATACATCACACACAGAAAGGCACTATCAAGGCTTTTTATGGCAGAAGATATTTCCTTCTGCTAAGAAAGAGTTAAAAATATTAATAAACTACTACTACTGGTCCAGTGATTCCCTCATACTAAAAATATTGATAATGTAAATGCCAATGATATTCTTACAAGAAGGGTCACCAAAAAAAAAAAAAAAGCAAGCTAATCTTGCAAATAAAGCTGCAAATTGCCACCAACAGATAACAGAATACAGGAATCATATTTTTTTGATCATACTAAATTTAAGTGTTTTTTTTATGTTGTTTGTTTGTTTTTCCAAAATCTTGAGGAAAATATCTAGGAAAATAAATCATTCCCTAATTTGGCATCAGACTACTTCTACACTGCTTATATGCTTCCCAAAATCTTCATGAAAATTAATGTTCTTTCATGCTTACAAGGAAGATATATTTGTGATGCTAATAGATTCATTTTGTTGAATTAACATTTTGAAAACTTGTCTAACATCACTCTTGCTACAAAGTTAGTTTCAAACCTGCAACCATGATCCAGCTAGCACTTATAGCTGCTTTCCTGAGAGGCTACATGACTGCTTTCATGTGCATGTATTCATATTCACAGTGCACATGTCATGGAATAAAGTATTAACATTTCATTTTAATAACAGAAGACTAACACACGGAAAGGTTGTTGATCATAGGCTATGCAGGAAAGCTTGATACTGTTGCAGTTTGAAGGCGGGGGGCTACTGTGGTACGAGATGAATCCCCCTGTGTTCTAGCTGATCCTCAGAGGTTAGAGGGACTGGGGGGCGGCTGGAATCCTTTCTTAATAGGGATACCAAATACTGTGGTAAGTATAGGCCTGACTCTGGCAGCACCGGATTCACAAACAGTCTGTTGACAATAGGTCCGATAGCCTTCCAAGGAGCAAATTGAGTTCACAAACAGTATGATCAACTAGAGGCCCAACTATAGGCAGTACTGAGTTCAGGAACAGTCTGTTGACCATAGGTCCAATCACCTTCAAAACAAGCAGTCGAATTCACGAATAGCATGATTTACTCAAATGCAACATTTACAAAGCAAATTTCGGATGTCAGTACAGGAAATTCTCTGTTACAGTGTGGGGTTCTTAGCTAGCTCGGATGTACAAATGCAGCATCCCCCAGCTCAGAAGATGGGAGAGGGCTTTCAGTCTTGAGAAGTCTCTTCTGGCACGGTTCTGACCCAAGGAGAGGAAAGGGGTTCAGCCTGCTGACTGATCTAGAAGTTGCGATGGAGTCTTCTCTCCAACTTCTTCTCTCCTTAGTTCACCTTTTATATTTATTTTTTTTTACATTTAGGTGGAGCTTGAGTGACTGTCGTCATACTTTTGTTACTGACTGGTGAAAAAGTCTCTTGCTTTTATTTAAAGATAATCAAATATCTAGAGCGCATGCTCAGTGAGGAGTGGTTGTACCTCGGAGGTGGGTAACTTTTGGGATGGAGGTGTGGATTGGCATTATAATGAGATTATAATGAGCAAAGTTCAAGCAAAGTTCATCCTAAAGGAGCGATTTCCCACCCTTGCTAGCTCAGCACCCGACATCTTACCGTATATCTCCTGTTGGGAGCAGCTACTGTGCTGCTTGGTTCTTGTCTTCTTGTCCTTGGTTCTTTAATATCACACATAGACATTATATAGTAACGGTACTGTTCTCCCTAAGGTATTTTCAGGTGTACAGTTCAAGGGGATTTTGTGCACTTTGCCAACATTCATATATGTGTTTTTAATACAAATAGTTGCTTTATTTGGAACAACTAATTCCAAATAAACAATAGTTACAACTATTTGGAAATAGTTGTTAACACTCTATATAGAGAGGGACTGGGCTTTTTGGCTTAAATGAAACATTTTATCTGTATATGTTTTGAACTAATATATAGAAGAAAAGATCCTCCGCAAACAATAGTCAACCTTTACTATTTTTTTTTGAAATTAATGACTAGGTAGGCATTCTTGATTATTGCTTTTTCTGTGTGAATGTAGTGCAATTGGCTTTTTTTTTCAAAAACAGAACCAGTTTTCTGGTGGAACTGTATTACATTTTGGAGATTAATTTACTTCATATTGACATATAACATAAGAAGCTATGGCAGAACAAATGAAGGATTGGAACTACACACATGATTTACTGTATAGTATTTATTTTTTTAATTAACAGTGTTTTTAAGGTGGCATCACACAGAATTATTGTCCTCTCCATGCTTTTCCATACCTTCCCCTTCTCATCTCTAATGTGGTATATTGTACTTGAATTTCCGTTCAGCTGTTCACCACATTTTTTATTCTTTTGCACAATCTTCCTAATTGCTAAGGATGGACAACAGAGTAAATATGTAACAGATGAGTGAAGATAATGAAATCACATTCTCTCTACTAGTGATCTGTATAGCATCATTTTGCTGATGCCTTGCAATGTCTGACCTTTTAAACTGACAGGATATTCACTGCTGAAGCTTTTTAAAGACAGCTATCTCATCTCAGAAAAATGGAAGCCAGACATTCAAGACCAACTTGTATTTGTCTCTGAATCAAACTGTCATTTTTGCTCTGTTAGTGTCTGTTATCAAGTCTGGACAAGCAATTATTCTGTAGGTTAGGTTCGTACAACCTTGAATTTTTACAAAAGTCCTTGAGAGTTAATGCAGCCAGTTTGTGCAACTACAGTTCATATATATGAGTGAGTTATACAGAATCTTGGCAGCTAGCGCAGCTAATAAGCATTTAATTTACAACCCGTACAGTTCTTTACTTTTCAAAGTAAAGTGCTTCATGTACCCATCTGTTTCCTCTGATTTATTAGAATCTCCGTTTAGCTGCACTTACATTTAGGTAAACAGCTGAACACTGCATGCTACACAAACTAGGACTAAGGCATGAGCAGGTCGTGATACAGCAGAAATCATATTGGATTTTAAACTATTTAGTAAATGAACAACAACTATGATGAAAACAAAAATGAGCATAAAAATATAGGTGTATCAACACCCCTTTACCTGTGTAATGAACATTTATGACTGAGACCAAGAAACTCATTTCACTATTGCAAAGAGAAGAAATTAGATCACTTATACTGATATCATGGGGCCAAATTACAAAACATTACTGAGTAGCAGAAGTGTAGTGAGCTGTATTGTATGTTTGCATAATTCACAACAAAAGGTCCCAACCAGCTTGCTGAATTGTGAATATCAATCCAGAATCTAATGTTTTCAGGGAAGTACATTAGGTCAGAGATCAGAAACCAGTCTTTGAAGAACCTACATAATTTATAAAGAACAATCTCTGTACCGCATTTTGTTTCAAATAGATTTTTTTTCTTCCAGATTTTACTGCTTTTTTTCTCTATGTTTGCCTGGAAGGATAATGCATTAATAGCCGTATATAATATCAGCACTGATCTGCACTGCCTGCTTTGGTAGGTAGTATGTTCTTAAATAATTTTTGCAAGAGGTAGTAGGATACTGAAACCACCTTGTGAAAAATTACAAATATGAAAATGGATTTAAACAGATAAGATAGGATATTTTCATTTAAAGAAAACCAAAATACAGGTACTCTGCTAGAATTAGGATTCAGAATGCCATGTTTTTAAAAAGATATTGTAACAAATACTTAAACCTACAGCAAAATTCTGGACATCTTCAGAATGCTGAGTACTATTGCCTCTGGAGATTGCAGAGAAAAACTGATTGTGAATACCCGTGGAGGGAAAAAAAAAATAAAAATGCACCTGTCCCCAGTTAAAAACCTTCTTGAGTTTGATCGACAGTGAGAGAAAATATTAAATCTGGCTTTGTTGTTACATTTGAGAAGCTGACTCCTGTCTTCCTCTTATTTGCCTCTGTCCTAATTTTGCTCACTGCCTTTCCACTTTCTTAGTGCCTACCTACCTCAGTGCACAATTACAGAAGACAGAAATGCTGAGATTCTCATATATTCCTTGTTTTTATAACTCTGAAAAATGTTACAGAGTATAAGTAAATATAAAATTTATGCATGGCATGGCATGGCATGGCTCTTGCAACATATTTTCAGACTATCTACAATTGCTAAAAATATATTTTTAAAGAGTTTCTGAAGTTGACTTTTTGAGGTTTTGAAGTTGTCTTCCACAAGTCTGTCCTGAAAGTTATTCCTTTTTTTTTTTTTTTTTTTCTTTTTGCCACTACAAAAGCAGTAAGATATTGTAACCCTAGGACTCAAAGGTGTTTTATTTGCAATCATCACTTAAAAATCCATTGCTTTTATGAGTGCTTATTATGTTATATTTGCTCACATAACAGAAAAAAGTAAGAATTAGATTTTTTTTTCTTAAAAAGTGAATTTGGTAAGCATCATTGTTTCAAAGGGCTAAAAGGCAGATTAGTGAGAAAAGTTCATCTCAAAATAGTAAAATAAACAGAGAAGAACCTCTCTCTAATTTTTTTCTTCATTGATTTCATGGCAGGAGTTCCAGCAATATGTAGACACCAAATAAAGCCAGGGATGGGTACCTGGCACTGAAGAGGATTAAATCTGCAGAGAAAATAGTGTGGTAGGCATTTTTTAAAGCCCTATAATCAAGACAAAGGAGATGAGAAAACCTAAAGCAGAGTTCCTCAGTTATGCAGCAGTGGTCCTAGTGGCTTGCATGGAACATTTATGGGGGCAACATTATCAAAATTGGACTTTGGGCTTTATCATGAAGTTCAACAGTTTGTAACATATGGCTGGGGTGAATTCTATCCTTACCACTAATTTACTAATGGGTCTTAACCCCCTTCACAAAAAGAATATATGTTTTTCCTTAGTTTCTATAAACAACCCCTTTTCATAAAAGGAGAGGACAATGCAAACTGAAGGCTGTGAAGAAAATATAACCACATTCTTCTATAAGAAAGGATTGTCTTTCTTATGGAAATAGCTATTCAAATCAGAAACAGGTCAGTGTCTTTTTGAATAGACATGGGTCCATGGTGTAACCAGATTGTGAGTAAGGCAGTTTACGGATTTAAGAATTTTTGACTGATAGTGAAGAGGAAGGTCTTTGGAAAGGAAGATTTTGGAGTTACTTCAAATGATGAAAATGCACTGGAAACAATTCCATTTTTTTGGAACATCCAGTTTTGACATTTTAAAACACAAACCCTCCTTTATACTCAAAATTAATTTTAGAGTTTGAAAAATAACTATAGCAAACTACAAATATAAGGCAAAAATGCTTATTTAAAGTTACCCGTGTCATATCCTTCTGCCTGTTTTGTTTTCACCAGTGTGAATTTTTTGTATTCATTCATATGCTACTTTCCAGTCCAGACTGACCCCTAGAAAGCTAATTTTCTGGATAAAATTGCATGGCAGATGCAATTGCCTAAGTTCAAGCAAGTACTGTCATCAGATGTTAAAATGAGTAGGTGTTGTTAGAAGGAGTTAATTCTTCCCCACTTTTTTTTTTTTTTTCATATAATATCAACTCAAATTTGTTTACCTTCTCAATAATCTGATGAGCACTTTTTTTTTTTTCTGTTTTCTTGGTGAAGGCATATAAATAACTTTGGATTTAATAGGTAAGAATATTCTGTTTTGCCCCTGAATAAATAAATGTTTGTCCTGCATTCAGTAATATTTTATTTTGTGAATACCTATAAATGTCTGAATAGTATGATTGGACAACATAAATGAATATATGGTACAAGCTACTCCTCTTTCTTCTTAAAATGAGCTCTAGTTTACCCCCCAAAAAATAATTTTTAATATTGGTCACTTTCAAACAGAGGCTATTTACACTCTCAAACAGTACCAACTTTTCCAGTAGTACCTAATGCAGACAATTACATAGAGAATCCTTGTGCAACAACACTAAATAAAAGTACAATAGTGTTTTTAAGTTTGTTTTTTCCAGCTATTGAAAATAGACTGGGCAGATGTAATTTTCTGGGCAGAAATGTCCTGGGCAGATGTTACAGACCCACTGAATTCTAGTTGTTTGTTGAACAAGGGGTGTAGACTGGGAAGATGTGCTAGTATTATTGCATTATTCCTCACCTCAAAATACCAAGAGATGACAAATGGCATTCTTTGAGTGAGCTCTGTTTTCTCCTTTTTGCATTAGCAGACTTTCTCTGAGCTCCCCACTGCTCAAAAAGCAGTCAGGTAGGCAGTGTCACTCATTTCTGTGAGTAAACACATAAGCCAGGAGCAGAAAGGGTCTCCATGATTTTGAAATCAGCCCCACTGCAGCTGCTGCAAAAGTCTCCCAAGGTAAGTCGCAGTGCTTATGCATCAGCACTGATGGATAGCTGCCATGATCCGTCTGTCCACAAGAGATCTGTCTATCTCCTAGCCTGCCTGTTACAGATAATGTCAGGCTGTGACAGGCAGGTGTCTGGAGTGCTATGGGTACTCTATTACTAATCTAACTGCAGACTTTATGGTGCTCTAGCTTTCCAGGCTTTCAATGGGCTTAGTATTTAGAATTCCCTTTCATCACATGCTCATCAAACTCCCTCACAGAGTCTGCTTCATTCAGCCCCTTAGATCTAGGTGTTTTTAGATGCTACATAGTAGTACCAAACAGAAGAATCTCTGTGTATACTGCCATGGATCTGAGAACATACAGATCAATTAGAGCAGCTCTCCTTAAAGAGTAAATCCAAAAATAATAAAAAAGATTGAGTAGCAATTTCTTCAGAATAATAATAGTAATCTGTGTAGCAATGTCTCCTTATAATAAAACTTAAGAATTTTTTTCCTGAGTCTGGCTGTGCTTGGATGTATATAAAAACATACCCTAAAGGATGAGTTGACCAACTTAAACATTACAGGGGGTAGCAAGCCTAATAATAACACTATTGAAGATCATTCTTGACTTACAGATGAAGTTTTGGTTTAGGCTTAGGTTAGGCTTAATATTTTTGTATTCAAATGCTTCAATATTGTGCACCTTACTTGTCAGTCTTCACTGAAACAGTCCTGATCATCCTATATTTCCCTCTCCTCCCTTAAAGGTCACTTTCTCTGTTCTTGCAGGGACTTGACGTTTCTACAGAAATTAATTCTTTCTTTGCAAGAGGAAAAACCTACCTGTCAGGATTTCTACTAGAATCTCTGAAAATCTTGATCTCCTGGACCGATTCAAATTCTGAGTGCTTACATCTCTCAATGACCTAGCTGTGCCTGCTCTGCTGGCTTTGAGACACTAACACCCACATTGATATTCACATTGTGTCAAATTTCTCTCCAATCGGCATTTAAGCATTGCAGACACTGGGAAGATCCAGAAGCAAAGCAAGAAGACTGGGGAGGGCTCTTAGAGCTTTCACAAAAAGGACATTGATGATATACTGAGGGGTACAATTTCTTCAGAAGGTACCCTCATCGGTTGTTAAGAGGAATTCTGGTGAGGATGGACTTGAGTAAGAGAAGTTAATATGTTAGCGGGAATGTTACATATTTTTCAAATGAATTCACCTTGGTGATTTCTCAGCTTACTAGATCAGAAGTGAAAAATATGTGATTTATAAGACTGCTATAGGTTCTTTGAGGGAAAATTAGATACAGTCAAAAAATATATTTCCCACGATTTCTTGTGAAGGATGAAAGGAAAATTACCAAAGAGCATAGTGTACTTAAAATAGAGAAAGCTTTGCTACATTTTGCTATGTCTAGCAGTTAAAGTTGAGCAAACAATTTTAGTGAATAATAATAATAACAATAAGTCAATAAATTATTCCTCATTTATTTTCCAGAAAGAAAAGGAAATAGTCCAGAAATGTATTCCATCCTGCTGGACTTAATATTATTCTTATGTTATTATGATGAATCATCTATCTCTTGCAGGCAAATTATAAGTGGAAAGTATCTGGAAGTTTATACCTGCTAGTCACTGGGATTTTATTTTTCATCACTGGTCAAGTGACGTACATAAAAAACTGGTGAAGAACACAAGATTTAAATCAAGCTTTTCCACAAATCTTGGTTAAATGTCTAATTTGAGAAATACTTTCAGTAAACATCCAATTTCCCTAGTCATAACTGCTCAGAACAGAAAGATTCAAATTCTTGCTTATTCACTGAATAGAATGCACCTGCAATAAACAACATGTCCATACAACCAGAAAAAATGGAGATGTGATATAAATTTAGCCCAGCCATATATTCAGCTATATAAGCTTTCTTCAGTCCAGAGTTGTACTAGCTGTCCCATAATACATGTTCTTTTACATTTTGGAAAATTCAGATAGAAAAAGACTGATTTTCTGGAAAGTGACATTTTGGAATCTACTCTCTATGGTACTCTCAGAATGAAAATTAAGGTACATATATTTGTTTATAATAGAGTATTTTCTAAGCAACTCAACAATAGATGTTTATATTGCTCAGTCATTGTACATATTTGACTATCCCAGAGGCTTAGGCATCTGAGTTCCCTTTGCAGACATGGTTAATACTTGGAACTTAAAATACTTTTTTTTTTTTTTTCCTAAATAAGCAGGTACAAGGCCAACAGCTTGGACTGTCTAGATCTATGCAGGAATCTTACACAGAAATGTGTGGGAAGACTACAAATCCTGTTGAATACTTCTGATACCTGTGAGACTTTTTTTAAGTGAGTAAATCAGTTCTTCACTGATTGAGTGTTGAGCATCGAATCCACTGGCAATTGTAGGATACAAAATATCTGCCCTTGTCATTTGTATAGCAGTCTTCGTTACTTCTGAAAACATTTTTGAGAATGATGGGTTGAGAAGTCATTTTGACCAATACGCAATTACTGCAGAAATGAAAAAGTGTCCAGCATGTTGAGATTGAGCTTCTCCATCTAATCAAAAGCATATTAATTTATACTGTGTCTCTAGTTAGGAAGGGCTTTTAAAATTCCTAATGCAACTTTCAGCTGGGCTGTTTTTCATAGACCATTTTCAGACTATTGAATTATTCCTGTTTCTAACAATCTTCTTCTCTTACTGTAGAAAGGTTATGGTTAGAGAGAAAAGATTTGCCTAATGGTTTTCTCCAGTCTCTCTGCTGGGACTGGGAGTAATGCAAGGTTCTGTAATACTGTTGCATTTGTTTATGCCTTATCCATTTGTCAGTGGTAATTATTATTGCAAACAGAAAAGCTTCTGGGTTTCATTGCCCCTTTTTACATTTACTATTGTAGTTATTTACATGTTTTCATATTTAGCAAAAATAAGGTCTGATGAAAGACATGTCTGTATTTTAGTATAAAATTGTGTTAAAAGAATAGAATAAGTAAAATAAGTAATGATTAACGTAACTAAGGAATTCCTGACATTCATGCCCACACTCTCTTATTTTGCACTTAGATCTCTAATGCATTGCTGCATTTTTATGAACGGATTTTATGTTACATTTATGAATAAATGGCATATACAAACATTTACAAATATTGTTAAAGAAACACGTAGACTGCTTTCTTGCCTCCTTATTGTGTGACAGGAATTTAAATCACTTCCTCTTATTTGTATCTAGTAAGCAAGTTTCTAAAATGGGGTTTACCTCTGAAAAACGTACAAAGAAAAGGAAAAAAATCTTTTCCCTTCTGTTCTAATCTTACAAAGTACTTAGTTATTCAATTATTTTTCCTTTCTATGTCCATATAATTTAATTTAATGATCTCTACCAATATATTTATGGTCTAGAATCCTCCAGCTATGCCACATCTAAGTGGTACCTCTGCAGTGATTTTTCTTTTCTAAAGTGCACAAATATAAAAAAGAAATATGAAAAAAATCCTCCATTTCTTTTTGATTTAGCATATCCAGAACTGCAGAATCCCTTATGTATCAATTAGCTGGTGAAAGTTACCAACTCTTCTTTTTAGCTAATATTGTATTCTGACTCTTCTTTTACTCTTTTTATTCTTCGTCATTCATATTTAATACATGCAGTCTTATTTTCAGTCCTTTTATACCAGCTTTTAATTTTCATAGATTCACAGATTGTAAAGTCTGTTGGGATTATCCTGATCTCATTTCATGTTACCTCATGTACCACACTTGCAACAGACCTTTTCCTGACTCAGTTCTGTTCTGAATGAATGCATATATATTTATACACACATACACACACATATATGCACATAGTATATGTTTTTTCCAATATATGTACATATTTTAAATCTGATTTTGGTTTCAAAGACTATACCATCCTTCAAATACCTGTTATATTGTCCAAAAGCTTTACTTATGTTACTCTTATAATTGGCATACTTTATTTCTAATCTGAATTTTTCTAGTATCGGCTTCGTGTTAGCGGGCTTTTTTACTTTTGTCTGACAGCCTGAGGTGCCTTAAATTATCAAATAGACATTGTCTTAGATAATTCTACCATATTCTATATTTTCTTTATCTATAATATTCATGAACAACTTTCTACTTAACCTGCAGTTTCTGGACCTCAGGTATTATAATTAACCTGTGTTATGGAACTCAGTCAAAAATGCCTTCTGAAAGCCATGTTGCATAAAAAAAATTGTTGTGCTGAGCAAGATTTCTTTTTTTAACCTTCAAGGTTGCAGTATTAATCAATAAGCATTTGATTCTTGAATGAAGGTTAAAATCATTTTCTCCCATTGAGAGCCTTGGCAAAAAGTATCATTTTTCTTGGCACTTCTGTTACTTAAAACCAACCTATATTTTTATGAGTGAACAGACGATTTGCCAGAAGTGGGTCATTAAGTGAATAGAAAACTTTGAATACCACTATTTGGACACAAACACTGGAGTCTCTGGATTTCTCATGAACTTCTCCTTTGAAACTGTAATTATGAATTTTAAAAACAAAAGCAATGGTGAAAATATTGGGATTATGTTAATTGGTGCACCACATGAAAATCTGGCTCATTTCAAGCAGAGGCAGTATGCCAGTAGAGATTTTAAAGCAACAAAGACTAGGCATGAATGAAAATGAAGTCCCTTTGTCAACATTTTTATGATTTTATCTTAGTATTTTAATAGAAATTAATAAAAATAAAAGGTAGCTTTGGTTTCTAATACTAATACTAACAGAGAAGACACAGTTGTTTAGGGAAATATGTCTCAGTAAGCCATTTTTAGTGTATCATGCAGGCCTTGGTCTACTCTGCTGAGCTGAAAAATTTTTTTTTTAAATAAATTAGCTTTAGGTAGAAAGAATATACTTCTCTCCACTCATTCAAAATTTTAATGGGAAATAATTGCAGCTCCAACTAGTGCCGTTTCTCTCAAGGAATACAGTTTCTCTTAAAACAAAGGGATTGGGATCCCTTTAAAGGGGCTGGGATGGGGTTTGTCTTAGACAAGCAGTTATAGTCTAGTTCAGATTAGGGGGTGTAGATCAGGGGTGTAGAATATAACTAATAACTACTGCTAAGTAACCCACGAAGAAAATAAATTAGATGAGAACAATAACTATAAAAAAAAATATGTCTTTGTGTGGTTTTAGTGAACAACATGAAAAATGACAGTCAGATTTAGATTTTCTGTTCTGCATATGGAGAATCCTGGATAAAAAATTAACAAAAAACTTTGAGATTTCACTTCCATTGCTTTCAGGAAAGCGTTTCGGGTGGTACCAAAATGACATTTCATTAGAGAAATTACTCATCATGGATGTCTGGAAAAGACCTCACATGCTAACTGAGTCTTAAATATCATCTGACAAAGTTTTTCAACAAAGTTTTTTCAAAAAAAAAAAAAAAAAAGGAGTGTAATGCTGCCTGCCTTGATGCCAGGTTTTGAAAGCTATACTTTTTTTCCAAGTCTGTTTTTTTTTATCGTCAGTCCACTGTGGGAGGGTAAGATGGAGAGGGGGCTGAAATGAGAGTGCAACACTGACTGTATTCTCATCCCTGTATTTGTAGACAAGAAAGACAGTTCAATCAAGGCAGTTAAGTGATAATGAATCTTTAGGAAGGTAAGTGTTTATGTTTCAAAACAATGAATTAAAGAGAGTCAAAAAGTTAAGTGTGCAGAACATTACATTGCAGATGATGAATGCAGAAATAAAGCAAAGGGCATGGCAGTTTGTTTCAGAGCATCCTCTTTGGTGAGCTAGCATCATCATCCACAAAAAAGACAGCTGCCATAGGTCAGTGATGCAGAAGAAGCACAGAGTTTAAAGATCCATGTGTTATGTGCTAAATCACATTCATGTAAATCCTCTTCCAAAAGGCAAGAACAGATAATACGATTTTCAAATTAAAATATCTAAGAGCATTTGAATAGCTATTTTTTCTTCTTTTGGGGAGGATCTAAAAAGAGTAAGCCTGCCAGAAAAGAGGAGAAGACTCATAAGACTATACACACACAGAAAAAAGACTCGAAACATTTTAACTGATGAAACAGTTCAGTGAAGATAAACGTAGAATAATGATGACTTTGATGGGTTTTTATCACACAAAGCCATGTTCGTCATGAATTAGAAGTTATAAAAAGGAATCCTACAGTCAAAAGACAAGTCTATTTGTATCATTAATGAATGATGAGCAACAGACACAAAACGCAGATCTCTGTGTAGAGTAATGACAACTTTGATAAGTCCATTACACAGGCATCCTCATGCTTCATAAAATATGTAGAATTAAAAAGACAAAGATTTTTATTTTAAATCCCACAAGGGAAGCCTTTGTGTGATTAAAATTTAGGGTCTTGTAATAATTTTTAAATGAAAGAATGAAACTATTTAAAACTGAGGAACATGTAGATTACAGACTTAATTAAAGAAATCAGAATGAAAAGGAATTCAACATTAATTTATGTTAAAGTGCACTTATTGACACTTCATAAATAATGTATGATTATTTCAGTGAAGAATATCATATGTTTTACACAATGTAAATTGTACGTTCTCTTACCCTATGTTGACTCAAAGCAGAATTCCTCCGACATTTTATGGCCCAGTGTTCATTTCAATGGATACAAGGGACAATAACCAAGCAGTACCTTTATATTTCATAAAAAGTCGTCTTCTACAATAAGTTGTTTTCCTCTGGATCAGATGTTAGCATGAAGCTCAAGTCCTCCCATACTGTGAGAGGAGCTCTCTTGCCTTTCAAAGACCTTGCTTTCATTGCATCTTGGAGGCTTTCAAAAGGTCAAAGTGACAGCTCAGCATCAGCCTATAGGAAAGAAATGTTGAAGGATCCTCTGAAGAGGGCAAGTGGAATACTAATCTGGAGTGGATAGTCAATGGAGGAAAATAAGGATAGTTTCTCCTACCTTAGTGGTGGCCTTTGACGGAACAGAGCAGTTGCTCTTTATGAATGTCTGTTTCTCTCCAGACACTATACCTGTTGTTGGCTGTACCATAGGTAACTGATCAAAATTTCCACTTCATCTGTATTATTTCTGGGGAGAAAACAGAGTTCTCAATTACTTTTTTCTTCTATGACAATATCCTGTCATTTCAGGTAAAAAAATCCACACTTGTTTTAAAAAAACATCTTCAGACTTACAAGGAACTATCTGAGATCTGTGAAATGTGAAGTCATGCATAATTTTGTCAAATTTTGATAACCTTTCAACTCCTGAAGCATTCTATACCTACCTATGTGAAAGAGTGAAGTTCTTAAAAAAAAAAAGTGAGAAAGTGAGAAACAAATGTTATTTCTTTTCTGTTTTGGTTGAATTTCTCTGGTGTTTTCTTCAAGAGCACAGACAATTATTGGTTTGCTGAGAGGTAAAGGGATGTGATTTTAGCAACAATTCTATCGTAAACATGAAGATTACTATTCCTTTTGTGGTTTTTGTGGCAGGTAGTGAAATCAGATATGAAGTCAGGTATTACAGAGTCTTTTGAAAGCTCTCATTTTTTTTTAACAACAATCTCTCTTTTCTCTCTCTCTCTCTTTTTTTTTTTTTTTTTAATTCAGTGATTTTGTCTCTTGCCAATGGAAAAAAGAAGGAGTCTGTTAGGCCATGTTGATGCATGTTGTTGGTGCATGTTATTCTAATTTAGGGGTGCCTCTAATTTTTTCCTTGTTAAGAATTTAATCCCTTAGAATTGCATATGCTTTCTGACAACTGAATTCTAATTATTCTACTGGACTATGGCCTGACTGATGTTTGACAATGTCTTCACTCAGTTTTAACTGATCTCGACATGTGACATTTTTAACTTGACCAGCTATCCGTGACCAGCTGGCTGCTATTGCCAGCTCTTTGTCTATGCTCTAACTTCACGCTTTTGTGCGCTGGTGTCATTTTCTTTTTAGTTTCATTGTCACTATCAAGACAGAACAGGATCCATGCAAGATTACTTCTTTCCTTCTGACAAACTCCATTTTGAAAATAAATATTAAAATATTAAAATATACTTACTCTTTCTGAGGCATTCAGTCTCAATCCAGTTTTACATTTCAGGAAGCTGAATTGCCTCAAGTAGCATTTTTTTTTTAGAAAATAGGGAAATGAAGGTGCAAATATGAAGATCACGATGTCATTATGATCTATTCTTATAGCAGAGTTGAAAAACTTTTCTTTGGTTTGAAGGGGAAAGAGCAGTAGAATGAGTGTTTGGGCAGACACTCTGAACAGCTGTTAAATCTACCAGAGATTTTCATTCTCCTGAGAGAAGTTTTCAGGCTTTCAGAACCAGAACTGAACAGACTGGATCTGCATCAGACCCTGTCAGAAACAATTTAAGTGGCAGTGAACTGCCAGGTGCCTGGCATGTACACTTTGTCTGCAATGATGCTGCAGGATGCCAATATGCCTTGTGTCTTTATTAATATACCAGGACTTCTGCACTTATGTCTTATGCTATTGGCTAAGAAGAAGGTCCTAGGAAAGAAAAAGTGTTGGATGCCATTTCTTTGTTTAGACTGTAAACTCATCTCAAAATCACAGACAAATTGAAACCTGCAATTGATCAATCTGTGGTCTCGAACGGTTCACTATTAGTTTCTGCAAGCTGCAATTTCACTAAGTAAAAAATGTGTGATGAGCATGTTGGCTCTATTTACCTTGAGATTATAAATATTTGCTTCAAATTCCCTGTATTTTCATGTTAGGCCATTGCATTTGGACAGATTCATGACACAATGATGTGACTAATAGTCTGAGTACCCCTTTTCTCCTACCTGGATTATGCAGTACAAGAGATTGTTCGTCTCGACATTTTTGACACACCATTTACCTGAACAATGCTTTGGTATCTTGTCTCTGGGAAGACCAGCTCAAGATCCAAACAAGGACATTATCTCTCACCATTTACACTTCTTAACCCTGGCATCTTAACTCTGGGAAGACTGTAATATCAGCTATCTACTCGGCATCAGCATGCTGTCTCTGGAAAGATCAGCTCAAGACCTGAACAATGGCATTCTCAGCAGTGCCCAGAATCAAGTAAAGAGGAACATCAAAAGCACACGACATATATGACCCGAACAACACGTATCAGAAAACTTCAAGAAAGTGGGTGTACTCTTTGAGGAGGGGGACATGAAAGGACTACATATTCCTCCCCTAAAGCGCATGGTCTTCTGCCTCTGAACGTCACCTCCCCCAGCATGGGCGGCCTTCTGCCTCGGAATATCACCTGTACCGGCATGCGCGACCTTCTTCCCCCTTGGAACATCACCTGCACTGAGGCACTGAGGGACCTGCACCAAGGCGGTGGACGAGTCTGGCAAACAAAAGACCTGGGACGATGTAATCAGAAGGGTCTTTTCTCTTAAGGAGAAAAACAGGGCAGGAGTGGAATCAGCCCAAGTGTATGCATGGGGAAGAAGAAAGTGTCTTCAGAACCACATAGTGAGGAGTGCTCTTATACCCTTCCTGGGAAGAAGGGATGCCTTCTGAAGCACCTGTAAGCTAATGAACACAGAACGGGGAACAAACAGGAGAAACTTAGACTAATTCTGAACTTGGCAGTATTTCTTTTCCACCAAAATATATATATATTTTTTTACTGAAATGTTCTTTGACTTTTTCTTATGCCATTGTATTATTATCTTTTATCTTTCATGGATGGTGCTTTGGGTCTTTCCTCTTTTTACTTTTGAAAAACCCACAAAACCAATTACATGATGAGTGCAGACGTTATAATACCCAACATTAATGATCCTGCTGTGTCTGAAAAGCTCTTTTGGGGCACCTGATTGACTAGCACACATTTCTGAAAAAGCTTAAGTAGATTTTTTTTGTGATTGTTTTAATTGGGACATTAATTATTTTTTGTCAGGTGGCCATGTTTTTAAAATAATAAAATATATACACTATTACTGTCTACTCTGAACACTTTTATTTAGCTGTTATATCCATAGCACGCTTAAGAATATTTCCATAGAAAAAGGGAACAAATTATTTTATTCTTGAGGTATTGTGTGATATCTGCCCTAAAACTGACTTTTTCTCCCCCTCAAAAAACAGCTATTTGTACTTAGGAGCAATTTGTACCACTAATTTACATGACTTAAACTGAAGATGGTTTAGATATCCTGCTTTGTGTATGCATTAAATGAAGTTCAGACATCAGTGAATAATTATCCTATCTTAATGAATCTAAGTCACTAAGTTAAACTGAGCCAGATTTGAACTGCTGACCTGTGTTTGAAGGGGTGATTGTATTATCAATTTCCTGGCCTATTAAAAGTAAATCATATATATATATATATATATATTTATATATTATTATGCAAAATCAAATGATAGTACAACATAAAAAGTGTTCAAATTAATGTTCCAAACAGTTGTTCTGTTGAAACTATAAATTTGAGAAGTTATTCTGCTCTGAAAGCTGAATTTGTTTACTTGACCACAGTCTTGCTAACTTAACAAGAGACTTTTGTTTGATTATCTGTTTTGATACCATAGCTTCCCTTCATGTTTCTAGATTAAGAAAGGAATTCCTAACAAAAACCACAATTCTAGAATCCCTATGTGGTAATTCACCTTACAAATATGATTTGAGTTTAATGTATGGATTCACACTGCTGCATTTCACAAAGTCAAATGTGTCCAAAAAGGAGGACAACCCAGCCATGAATTTCCAGAAAGAAGGATGCCCTTGTTATATTTTAATACACTAACTGTACTGTAGATTTTATTTACTTTCTGAGGCTTTCCAGATGTCTTGACCTTTGCTTTCAACAAGAATATCTTCTTCAAATAGCTGGCAAGTTCTCTGGTTTCTTCTCAAGTCATCAGCACCTTGAAGCTCTGAATTCTGATGGAAAAAGACTATAATAATGCCAGAAATTTACCTTCACACTCTTTGGAAGTATGCTTGACATCAAATCTGTTATTTATTGTTAGCCTGCTTCCAGGCTCAAATCAGCTGAGATGTTTGACTAACAGAAATGATGAGTTTCAAAAAAAAAAAAAAAAAGTCAGGTAAAGGTTGGTTAAAGAATGCTCAATTTGCAAAAACAATTGTACTTTTTAAAATAGTTAATTAGGTAGGAGACTTTTTGTAACATATACATTATCAAGATTCTCTCTTTTTTTCCTAATTTAGAATAGGAACATGTTTTTTTTATGAAATCAGAAAGCTGTAGCTGATAAAATATATAAATTAAGAAAAAGTCAAAAAGATGATACAGAAATACAGAATGCTAAAAAGGTCGTGAGTATTATGGCCGCATTATGTTTTAAAATTCTATGGAAACATTTGAATACACTTTTTAGTACTTGCATAACATGGAGTGTAATATTATATTGACCATTTCCCTGCTTTCCCTCCAATAGCTCATTTGTAACAGTTACATTAAAAAGCAAAACAAAACAAAACAAAAAGGCTAATACAAGCCCAATTGAAACTTTTAATTAGTCTTATGTTATTTTTAGACTATCTCAAGGCTCCATAATTGATCCTTTGCAGTTGTACAAACAAATAGAAGTCCGGTAAGAATCTGAAATTCATGATGTCTGCTAATGAGGTAATCTTGGAAACCACTTCATTGAATATTGCAATTTGATTGCCATCATATTCTGATTGGACTCTTGATTTGCATTTTAATGAGCATATAGTATTTGAAATGCAAAACAGAGTGTTATCAAGGTATTTCACTAGAACTGACAAGAATAAAATAAAAAACTTCTAATGTTCTGTTTTATAAAAATATTAAAAAAGGAAGTGCAAGGCAGACACAATTTAATTAAAAGAAATAGTTTATAGTAACTGACATTAATTAGTTAATTTAATTTGCAAGAAATTTCCATAGAGGAACATACCTGAGTCTCTTTACCAGTAAGAAATTATTTAGTATTCTTTAAGATTATTGTCTTTCTTTATAGTGGACACCCAAATAACTCTCTAGGCTTTTTAAAAATATTAAAGGTACAGAAACAGATTTCTTAAATAATTTTCTAAATATTTTTCTCTTTCTAATATATAAATATATATAAACTAAATTCATACATTCAAAACTTTCAGTAAGATTCTATTGAATTATTCTATTAAATATTTTATTTTTATTGTTCTATCTTATTATTATTATGTTGAATATTTTATTTAGGCATTTTTAAAGATTATTCTGATCTTTGCTTATGTTTTACTTAGCATTAATGAGTTTCCCAGTAGAAAAATTTCTAAATAAAGGTCTATTCACTGTTGGGGTGGAGCATGGAATAGTTATTTCCTATTTTTTTGTCTAATCTCATTTCAGTCATAGGCCAAAGTATCTCAAGGAAATGTTGGAAGATAAATATTATGTTGAAGTAAACAACATAATACGAAAAACTTGGTTGAACTGAGAGAATCTATAATAAAATCTTAAAAAAAAAACATTCATACCCACACTCACACACCTAGCAGAAGTGAGAGTTCTGCCATTTTTAATAGGATTCAAATAAATTAGTTTGAGCTGGCATCATTAAGCAAAGCACTCTGTTCTTGTAGATGAACAAATTATCTGCTCTTGTAAATGGCCAGAACTCTACTGCAGTCAATGAACCTACTTTCTAGTGGAGTTTCTTCCACCTATAATAATAAAATTTTGGTTCTGAAACATTCACCAGACTTTTGATTCTACCATATAGCATAGCCACTACAAAAGAATCACTGTACTCATCAACATTTTACGGAACATGTTTCACATTTCAATTCCTTAAAATGATCAATAATTATAGACAACCTTTCTTTGTCAAAATATTTTTCTGTCAGTAAACACATTTTTCACTTTTTTTTTTTCATGCATATTTCATGGATATCCTAATAATACTATTTAATGCATCTTGACTCTATAAAAGAAGCATTCAGTGGTTATTTCTTTATTTTTATTCTTTGCTCCTTGAAGTTTTGCAAAAGATTTAGTTACTTCCTTTTTTATTTTTATTTTATTTTTTCATGTATGCACTTGCAAGCAAGGTGGAAAGAGCTGATGGTATTTCAGGAATTAAGAACAGCTGAACGTTTATCTGTTTGTATGGTAGGTTTTAGGTTTTGTTTTTCACATTAAAGTACTGGAAATATTTTGATAAAAATACGCAATCAATGCTATAATACTCAGGCATCACAGGAGGAAATCCACTAGAAAAGAGTAATAATAATAACTAACAATTATTATTAATAACAGACATAATGAGATGGGTAGCTGACCAAGGATTTGAAGAGCTGCAGCAAGAAAAGATGTGAATAGACTGATATTTGAATCATACATCATCTCCATCGATAATCGGTTGCCTTTAGCTTTATTTTCTTTCTATTATTCTGGAAGGAAAATCTCTGGTGACAAGGTACTGTAATTCACAGAACCAGTCAATGACCTTTTCTTTTTTCCAGCATGGTTCAGTTGCAGCCCTTCTCCAAAATGATAGAAACAAATCGGCAATAGTTGTAAAAGGTTCCAGGTCCATTTACGTAGTTATGCTGGGTCCATTGAGCTTGCTTTCAGCTCATTCCACTTCAGAGAGCTTCATGAAGCAGAAGCCAGTCCTTGAGGAAGGGAGCATTCAAATGAAACTTCAGCTTATGAACAGACAAATAGAAGTAATTTTTTTTTCATAAAAATATAGTAATTATTAAAATGCTCGGTTCTTCTGTTAACACAATAAAATAAATGCAATCGTTAATTACACTTAAAGTTCCTTGTGCGACAGGTAGCCTAGTAACACCAAGGAAATCTTTCACTCTAGTTGAAGTTATCATCTGATATCACGAGCGCTGGGAGGTAAATACAAATGTCCTCAAAGTTTCTGAGTTTTATCTGCCATTAAATCTAGATTTGCTTCACATTGCAGACTGAAGGTGCTCATGAAATGCAAATCGGCAAGTAAATGGTAAAAAAAAAAAAAAGGTAAAAAAAAGAACAACAACAACAAAAAAGGCAATACAATCATTATCACAGGAATGGAAACTTCACCAGTGTAACACATTCTCCCACAAAAAATCTGGGAAATATTATTGTACTGAATATGATGGGGTCCGTTTCTAGAGAGAAAGGTTATATTTATGAAAGATAACAAATCTCGAGGTAGGTCTCTTTACAATAAATAAGCCTAAAAGGCCCTAGAATACAGAGCTCCAATTTGTTGGAAAATAATCAGTGAAAGCAAATGCCTTATAATAGAGCAAATTTGCAGTGAAACAAAATAGAATCAGAAATATTTTAAAATACCTCCTCTTTGTCCACTATGTCCTTGCAAAAGAGGCATTTTTTCTGGTTCAGTCATACACCAGCAGCTTTTTGGTTGCTTTTCTTGTTTGCAACCAGTTAGCAGAGTTTTCTCTAAGCCCAGGAAAATAAAATACTTGTTCTCCTCTCTTTCTCCACTTGTCTCTTCCATTGCTTTATTAACCTCAACTCCAAAATCATCCTCCTTCAAGCAAGATCTGTAGATCCATAAAAACAACTCTTGCTCCAGAGGGCTCCATTTCAGCTACAAGATGGTACCCGAAAAGCACAAGCAACCAACCTTCCTTTGTTTTGGCAACTAATCTCTTCTTTAGGAGGATCAATAATGTATTCTTCCTATAGCACTGCTGTTCATGAACAAGAAAAATGGGTAAAATTAAATTTGAAGAAATATATTTTTAGATTTGTCCTAGAATTAATTAACAGATCAACATTAAATTTAATGCCCAGTTAAATTTAGTACTTGATATATGATGGGCCAATCAACCTTTGTAAATGCTTCTCTTCAATGATAGCTTTTTAGCTCTGAGATAAGCATGGTTTTTGTGCCACTGGTCTATTTTTCTTTTTCTGAGAGATACTACAAAAATACAATAAAAAAAAAGAGAAAAATTACAAAAAGTGGCCAGTGACAGGACAAGGGGTAATGAGTACAAGTTGAAACACAGGAAGTTCCACCTCCATGTGAGGAAGAACATCTTTACTGTGAGGGTGACAGAGCCCTGGAACAGACTGCCCAGAGAGGTTGTGGAGTCTCCTTCTCTGGAGATCTTCAAAACCCACCTGGATGCCACCCTGTGCCATGTGCTCTAGGTGTCCCTATTATTTTGATTCAGAATATGGATGGAGACTTAAATTGTTTTAGAAGGTTCACTTACCAATCAGTACAAAAATATAGCAAATGAACATATATGCGGTGAAAAATAGGAATCTATGAACACTGACTGGACCTTCTGTGGCTATATGAAACCCAAATGGTGATGAGCAAGCCTCCCAAATGTGTAGTGGCTTTTCAGTATGTGCTCAGAGTGTTACTGAAACAAAAGATTTCTCATGAGACCTCTTACACATAGTAACTCTGAAATAGTCTTTGCAAAGTTTCCTCGCACTCTCCTCTTCCATTTGTCTGTAGGATTTAAGCAAAATTCGAATTCAAGTTTCGTTCGAGTTTTTTTTTTTCTTTTCTTTTCATAGTATCGTCTAAATTTCTTTGTTATTTGGGGCTGTTTTCCCATTAATTGATATTTCAGTCAGAAATAAAGTTAATGTGCACAAGGTCTTGTTGGGTGAGATGGTTGTATTCCAATTTAAAAAAAACCCAAAACTATACAACTTCATATTTTAAGGATGCTTATTCATGCATGCATTCAGCACATTAAACTGTCCAGTAAAGTCAAAATTCTTTACAAATGTGTTACTTTTTCTTTGGTTACACAATTTGCCATGAGCTTGACTATATTTTTTGTGCTAACCACATTTATTATTCACAAGCATTTCCCAGTGGTGTTGATTAAAATGATTAAAGAAGAATGCTCCTACTCAGTTTTCTCCTTTTAACTGTTCATTATGCCTGAATGTTAGAATCTTAAGTTGTGTGATATTTTTACTAATCATTGACAGGGTGATGTAAACATTAAACATCTCTCTATTGTGGAATATGAATATAAGGAGGCATGTGAAAACAAAAATTCTCAGAAACAATAAAATGCTCTTAAATCATGATTTTTAATGGGAGTCATAAAAAGTTTCATAAATGTCCAGCTGTCATCTGATTTCTAACAATTAACTGGACTCTTAGTAATATAAGCTTGAAGTTTTCATTGGCAAAGTGTGTGTGTTCAAAAAGCAAGACATTCCCTATTGAAGTAGAATTTGTGAATAGGTATGGTATAATCCATGCATAATCAAGTTAATGAATATATGGAAAGCACAGTGTACTAATTTGTAGTTCTAGTTTATTTCTGACACAAAGGAAAATCTTTCAAAAGAGATGACATTTTCAGTGCTATATTTATTGCTTATCTAACCCAATCGCAGCCTAGCTCCCATGCCTGAGGGAAAGATCTTTACTTATGACTTGGCACAGTGTGAACTTAACAGATGGACAGAAGGGTAAGTAGCCAAAAGCTAGTACTCTATGTACATTTAGGGTGTTTGCTGATGACAGGCTTCCCAGACAGGAATTTTCAAACAGCTGTCCATCCTAAAGCTATAAACCCATGTTTAAAATGATATGTCACAACTAATTCCACTTTGAACTATTTCCACTTCCAAAAAACGGTAACTTCCAAGCTATGAAAGGAAAGCTTTTGGCAGGGGTTTGTATTGTGGCATGTGTGAGCTGCACCAAAGGAAAGCACATAGGGCTTGAGTGTTCAAGCACTGAGTTGGGGACATTATCTTCTGTTTGCCCCTGCGAAAAGAAAGAATATCTCCAACAAAACGCAGCTGAAAACTGAAGCCACTGGGACAGGTTAGGAAACCCGGCCAAGTAGAATGGTGTCATTTCTCCACAAATAGCTGTATTCATGCAGCAAACAAAGGCAGCTTAAATCTCAGTGTCCACTGAGGGCATCAGCTCCTTCGGAACTGTCACATTCAAATGGAGTCAAAACAGGCAAATGAGCTGATCATTTCAAACGTCTGGAACTGTCTGCAGAAAGCTCAGTCACTGCCTGCAGCTGGCGTGCCGGGAGAGGCAAAGGATCACACACCAAGCTGATTGTACCCGTCACAGTTTTGTATTATCTGCAAATATCTTTGATAAATATTTGATCTGTGACATTCTGTTTCTGGGGGATATTACGAAGCTGGATGCTAACAGGAAAGCCTCTTGCTTGCAATCAAAGAGCAGCTGAGCATTTTTGGAAGCTGCGGAGGGTGTTTGTGCATCTCAGCGCAGCACGAGGCTCTCTGGATGGGAATGCTGTCATGTGGCCAGAGATATAGTGTGGCTCTTGAGTCCTCTGTTCTTGTTATGTCCTTGCTTGCAGTTTTCTCGGCCCCACTGGCCCATTCTTGCAACCTCTCTCCCTCTCCGAGGATGCACCCACTTGCAAAATATTGAAATAATCTTTACTGGCTATTTAAAGGAATTTTAAAGACTTAACTGCTTTTTATGCGCTGAGGTTCTGATTGTAAATTGATAACAGATTAGTGTAAAATGATTAATTAGGTTGATGATTAGTGAATTAAGATCGCTCCATTTGTGGAATATATGTCATTACTATTTTTCTCCACATGATGGCACTGAGAAGTAAACGTGGGTCACTATCAGCAAGTGAATATAGTAGAGTTGTATCATGACTGGATGATAGCAAACTTTCAAAATAGAACCTTTTTCTGAAGAATTAGGAAATACTTAAAATCTAAAAAAAAAAACCTGAAGATATGTGTTATTCTGTGGTTTTAGTTCTGAATAATTATTATTCTTCTGCAAATTCCTTTCACACTAATGGAATTGTCTTTGAAAAAAATGCATGAAATAGTAGGTTTCTGCTTTTGAAGTAAATGAAAGCAAAGAAGTTATTAGAGATGAAAAATAAAATATTAGCTTTTCTTTCTCTCTCAGTGACTTCCTTATGCTTCAGTACATTCATGCTACAGTGGGTGCCTGGAAACACAGTCCATCATGGGATGTAACCAATCCATGCAACAACACTCACAAGTGAGTTGTATTACGTCCAACACACACATCCAAACTTCCTTTCATTTAAGCCAGACAAATAAGAAAAAGACAGTGATAAAAATAAGCAGCATAGTCTACCAGTCTCTATTCTTGGCTCTGCTGTTCAGATTCTAATTCAGAATAAATGCCTTGAGCCTGAGCTGTGGTGGTAGTATTAGACAGTAGTATGTTTGGAAAAAAGAAGATGGTGGAACCAGGCAAGCTTAAGGCAGCTCTCCAGCTTGCTCTTATCTCTGTTGTATGGGCATCTGCCTTAAAGGTAAGCAGGAAACCAGAGAGGAAAGGGTATCTGACCTTGGATGCTATGCGTAAACCTTACTGGAAAAACTTAATAAGAATGAAATAGCCCTCATTCCCCTCAATGTAGAGAAAATAAAGTCTGATAAAAATTAGACCAGCAGAAATATTAAATGAAGAATGCAGGTGATAAAAAATAGCTTAACACAGTTTTAAAAGAGAAATATCTTACCTCTAAAAATCTCATTCAAATAAATAATACCTTGTCTCACTAGGGATCATTTTGAGCATATTATATTGAAAATGACTTATTTTTCACTCACTTAAAAGTGTCTATTTTATGCTTCATGATGAAAAGCAGCTTCCTTTTCCAGGAGTCTCCTGAGCATGCAAAAAAATGGAACAGGATGTTCTATCTTACATTTTTGGCAAGTTGTTTAACTGCTTTTGTGGAATCACATTTAAAAAACCATGACAGTGACTTAAATGACCATGGATTTAAGCTTTGCTCCTAACATATCGTAATGTCATAACTGTTCAGCAAAGCAGTGATGAGCAAGTTTAGGCAGTGCAATGCACTCTCTGTGTGCATGTTGTCCCTCATCTCTCCTTAAAAAGCATGCAGAGATATATATCATAGAAGCAAGCTGAGGAAAAATACCCAATTAATCTCTGCAGCAACTTGAGCGATTTGTAAAGAAATTTTGTTTGCAGTTCCTAATACAAACTAGTGAATGTTTCCTATTACTTTTTAGATTCAATGGAAGAGATGTTCGATAGAAAACTGCCCTTTCGCTCTCTGCAGGTCATTTCTGCACACTAACACAGCCCTGAAATACTTTGCCTGTAGGAAAATGCTCAAGGACAAAACAGTCTGCTTTAACTTCATACTTCACACTTCACTCTGTTGGATATTTTTTTTCTATATTTGCCTTAATCATTAATGGACTAAAAAGTTATTCGTGCAGTATATGCATAAAACTCTGCATAATTATTCACTTTGTCTTTTAGAAATTTATGCATAGATACAGAAGACCTTAAAACTGGTGTTCTGGATTGCTTCTTTTTACAGCTGTGGTAATATCATTGGTTGAGAAGAACAAAATTTGGAATTGTGTATTTGCTTTGATTTGCCTGTTTAGACAAGAAAATTTTGCTTGTGATCTGGGCTCTCAGTTGCTAGGGACAGCTTAAAACATCAGGACTTTCTACTGGACAGCAGAGATGAGTAAATAAAAGAAATCATTCTTAAATAAAGGAGAAGCTCATTTGGCTATAGTCATCGACCACAGTATTTATTGTCTGAGAAATTTCTAGTACTGTTGAGAATTTAGGCAAAAGGGTCAGTACCTCAAGAACTTCACAAAAAGCACTACAAATCTTTTTTTGAATATTTCCTGACAAAATGTATTAGTTTTTCCTGTACAACATGAATAATGATCAATTTTGTAAATAATCATATTCAGAAAACTATTCTCCTAAATAATTCAGCTCTTGAATTGCAATAAAATTTCAAGAAATTTGAGATCATTTGGAACTCACTGGCCAATGAAGTACACAACTATGGTTACCATTATTGGATTTTCTGGATAAATAAGCATGGGAACAATGGACAGAATCTGCAAGATGAATATACCTCTTAGTGCATCAGAAGCAACCAAACTAAGGATACTCACTCATTAATAACATTCTAAATAATTTTAAAGCTTTGTTTTGTTTTGTTTGGTTTGGTTTTTCTGTGAAGAATTCTGAATATTGCCATTATTTCCAACTTACAAGGATTGTTTTTAAAATTACCCTTCAATTTTTTAAGGCTTGCACATAGAATTTTTTAGCGTGAAATGTAATGGAATTACATTTATTCTATAGTGATAATTCTGGATTAATGTTTTCATTTTTGCAGTGCATAAATGCTTCTAAATTCAAGTTAACTGAAGCTTTGCAGATGATTTACAATGGAACATTAAGAAAGCGGACTGAACTGTCATTCTGGATTAATTAAACACTAATATAAAGAGAATTAATTTAATGAGTATCTACAATCCTCATTTTGCTTGGAACTAAAAACAAGAAAAAAATAGGAATATGAGACTATTTTATCTCAAATATTCTTTTCTAATCCTGTTTAGATGCATTAGAATCCCGTTAATTCCCACAGAGGCACAGAAGTCTACAGCTGTGTAGGCGTTTGCAGTAAAAAGAGTAGCGAAACTACATTTACTGTGTTAAAAACAGATTCCACAGATCTACAGCTGTTTCAGTTAGTGCAATTAAATATTACTTTTTAAAAATATTTTTGTGAGTTTCCAGCAGATTTCAAGATCCAAAATATATATTTTTTTATGAGGAGTAGGAAACAATGTTCTTCAAAGTATGAAAAATAAGTCTTTTGTCTAAAAACCTTTTATCCAAACATGTCACAGAGCCTGTCCCTTTATCCACGTTGAAATAACATGCATAAGTTTTGTGGAAATATGTGAGTTTATGTTCATAATGTTTCTGTTGTAACTATCCTATGTTCATAATGTTTCTGTTGTAACTATCCTACTATGTAAGTAATTTTTTTTCCTCTCCAAAATGAAACTTTATAAAGGGTTCCTAGAACGAGCAAGAAGAGTGGAAGCTCTTAAAAGTCTATATTAGAAAAGAACCAAGGTTAAGGAAAGTATGCATAGCCAAAGGGAAATGATTCCTGAAGTCACTACTGTCCCAGGTCTGAGACTAAGAGTACCAGGGATTTGGACAGACCTGGACATAGGGATGAGCTCAATCATAATTTAACACAAAGGATTTGCTGAAGATTTCTGCTCAGGATCTTTTTTTTGAATGCATGCAGTTAGCAGGGTTATGCCTGCCGAAATTTACTTTCTGGTGTAAACATGTGAAATTTTATTTTCTTTTCAGTATATAATCTTGTCTCTTAAGTTATAAATTGTTGATACCTTAGTGCAAGTTCAAGTACTTTGCACCATTCCTTCTGTCAGCCTGTCAACACATCATTGCTCAAATCTGGACAATTTCAGGCTTGCACAGATGTTTTCCAGATTAAATAGGAAGCATGGACTGGTGCTCAGGGGATTCCAGAATGAAGGATAGCCTGAAAAGGTTATACTCAATTGACAGTATTAGGAAGATGTGTCTGAAGTGTAGGCAAGTCTCCCTTTACTTTGGCAAGGAATTAGAGCAACCACACACTTTTAAAGCCTGATTTTCTCAAATGTCTTACATTGGGTGCTGGTAGAACGGCAGAAAAGCCTTGGATTCCTAGAGCTCAGGCTGACGCTATGACTTGTATGAAACAGTTGGTGTTTTGTGCTGGTGTAAATTTTCATGCAGAGATCTAAGAGTATTTGGTATTTGGTATTACTCTGGTATTTGTTTTTTAATTGTCATGTAGCCTGAACAGAAAATAACAAGCCAGGATTATATATTTAAATGCTGTAAACAGGAGGTAAATAGAAAGAGAAAAGTACTGTAAAATGTGTTTTTTTTTCACTGAGAACTCCCTTAGGAATATGTCTTTTCAGCCTAGCCAGCCATCCACCTCAGATTCCTTGGTTTGTATGGTTTTGGATTATGTTATCAGGCTGAAAAGATACTGGCTCTAGCTGAGATTTTGCTGACTTGAAGTAATGCTACAAATCAAATCACCTAAAAGCATTACAGTTTGTAAAACAATAACTTTGTCAAAAACTTACAATGCAGTCATGGTAATTGCATATTCCTTCATGCAACCGGATGATTAAAAGGAAAACATTTGTTCACACTTCATTTACATTTATTAAAGTTCTAGTGTAGTTACTCATCCAAGGAATGGGTATATTCAGGATAAATAAGTTAAATTTGAGACATTAATTAGTAAAAGTAATTGTGCTTATTGCTGTAAATTAATGAACTTGAAGCAAATCTGTACCAGAAATTCATGTTTATTTATGTCTAAAAATTCCTGTTTAGAGATGATTAATAAATCATGACCTTGAGGGAGTAGGGCAAACTCAAATGAATTTATTGCAAACACATGAAAAATAAAATTTTGAATGACATGCATCTTATTTTTTAATAGCTAGAATTCCAGAAAGTAGTTTAAGTAATGTTTAATGTAGTGAAACTTCATCTGGAATGTCATGTAGAATCAAGGTCCTTCATATTTAGAAAGAGAATTTGGAATAGTTGGCAAAAGAATGATGAAGAAAAGTATCGTGCAGCCATTTCATACTGAATGGGACTAACTTGCTTCAATTATTTCACTAGAGTTATTACTCTTTCCAAATAAGTTGGATGTTCATGGAAGGAGAAGAAACACTCAAGAAAAAGAACACATTATGGACAGAACTAAACCTATATAAATTGCTCATAAAGAAGAAAAATACTTTGTGTTGATCTATACATGTGCATGGTGTCTTATGCTTCCTGCACAGTGGGGCTTGGGTTCACTGATTCTTTTGACCTCATTGATTTACTGTCTGTATTAACGGTTGTTAGCCTGAGAGACCAGAGCTGAGCTCAGGATATCTTGTGAACTGAATTCTTCCTGTGCTGTCTGCCTAAATCTCATAGTGGGAACTGTAGAGGCAAAGTAGCACGCTCTCCCTTGAGTGCCTGTGATAATCACCACTTCTGTGCCAAAACAGTGTGTTGATAGTTGTGAGCCCAAGAATGGCTATGGCTTTTGCAAAAGCATCACCTTATGAGGAGGGCTTTGAAAGGCCCACTGTTTATATGTATCTAAATACTTCTCATTATATGAGAGTACATGGTTGTATAGGTGTTGAATGCTCAGGATAGTGAGAAGTCTGTACTTCTTATGGTGGATTTAAAACAGAGGAGAGCTCTATAACATTTGCCATTACAGAAAGCCTTGCACTTTCATTTCTGCATCCCATCCATGTCCAGTGGTTAGCATATAGCTCACTGCTCTTGCATGAGCCTGACTCGCCTGCCTTTCTAAACGCGGCACCATTCAGCTGGAGAAGATTGTTGAGCTGCTGCATGCCACAGCTGTTTGAAGCATCACATAATGATGAGTTTTGGTAAACAAGGTAGATGAAACCTAGAGGTGACACACTATGGAAACTTGCTTACTGTTTTGGTTAGAGCTGCAATAGCTTAGTGAATTATGTTGCATAAGATGAAATAAAGGGGGAAGTGGTTCAGACCAAGGGTCACTTCAACGCCTCATCCAGCCTCTGCCCATGGTTTCTTGCTGTGGTCACAATGCGGACCAAGCAGCTGCTGCTGCTGCTGCAGCAATTCTCCCATTCTTTAAGCAGTTCCTGAGACCACAGCAGGAGAAAGCTTAGACCAGATGATTTGTCCCTCTGGGCTGCAAAGATTGTCAAAAAGGACTAATCACCCCCATGACGTAAGTATCATTAGTGTTACTAGCACCATGTGCAGGTGTTAGTGTTGTGTTAGACCCCTTTGTTAATTGTACAATTAAGAAAGGGAAGGATTCCTGAAATAATTATTCCTTACATTCCAGCTGACTGAGCCAACTCTCCCATTTTAATTAGCTATGGCTTTTGAAAAAAGTATGTATTCAAACACAGTTCTTTCAGACTGCTGAGAAGATAGGATTGAGAATTGATTTCAGTCTTTCAGTTTTATTTCTATAATGAAATAGACAAATTACGATAGAGGTGAATCTGCATTGGACTTATACAGTCTTTCTTTGGTGTAAGAAGCAAAAAGTTCCAGGTGACATTAAAGCTGCAGTAATCAGTGCTGGTGAAAAGAAATAATAGCTCCCAGGTCTCCATTCCTAAAGTACCTTCCTTCCTAAGTGACTTACGTAGCAATTTGTCTTTTCCTTAAAGTTTAGATCAAACAACAGATCCCAAAGTGAGGCATTTCCTTTTGCTCAAAGGGAAATATGACTCTGCTTTTTTCCATGCCTAATTCCATGTAACATCCTTGAAGCTGATGAAGTAACATCATTGCTTTGCACTGGTGATAGCAAATCTTGGCAGATTTGCGATTCAACAATAATCAGGGTGATCTCCTTTAAGTGGAATTGTCAACAAAACTATCTTGGCATTTTGGCAATACAGAGTCTAATATATTTATAAGCAACTTTACCATCTTGACACTATTTTTTAAATAAGAAATTGTTTGGTAATAGTCACAATCTTTTTTTTCATGTATCAAAATCAAATGTGCACTTTTACAATTTATATTAACAATTCAATTTATTACTTACAATTTATATTAACAATCTGATTAGATACTAGGCAATTGCTGAATGAACCAGCATTCTTGGAAGCTAAATCTTCTGCAGTTTTATAGTGACCACCTGTTACATCTGCCTTGATGTTTTGAACTTTTGCTTTAAAAAAAATTCCAAGATATTGTTAATCTGCTTTTTTTGTTGCTTTGCTTTCAGAGCAGGGTTTTCTATTGCTTGAGATTCATTTGCATGAAAAGGACATAAAACCCTGCCAGATGTTCCAAATCCACTTCTCTTTCTTTTGTGACCCTAATGCTTGAGTTATCATAACTGTCCAGTGTTTTATTCCATAATCTCAGCTATAATCATGCAGAAGCATTATGTGAGGAGACAACAAAGCTTTCTGAGAGGTTAGTATATACTTACAAGAAATACCCACCTCTCATGATGGATACATGTAAGGAAGGAAATTATTTGGTTACTTCTGTTCAAATAACATAATCACTCTCTCAGAGAAGTGAGATCTTGTTTTATAGATGTCTTGTTTGGTAATTCAGGTCTCAAACAACTTACAAAATGTATGCATATTTTATAGATTTCTACATGCTGTTCCTGGATTGGATTAAAGTAATCAACTACTATGAATTGATAGGCATAGTTTCCAATGGTCACTATAAAATATATATGTTTGTTTACGTATGTATGTGTGTACAAATAAGCACCAAGCTATAATACCTCAAAATTAGATATTTTTAAGATAAGTACAGGTATATCTTATGCCCTTAGTTCATACATCTCATCAGCTTTAGAAAAATCTGACAAAATATAGAATTCTTGCAGGCTTTTTTTTTTTTTCTTTTCTTTTGTTTTTTTGAGCCAAGCTTCTTGGAACAAAAAGAAGACATGTAACTTTCTAACTAGCTTATTTTGGCTTGGATATTTTGAGGCAGATGTTAGAAATGACGAGACTTGTCTGTTCTGGGCCTCAGCATGGAAATTATTCACCACAGCAGACATAGTCCTTTCAGTTTTATTGCCAGTTATGAGCTTGTGAGTAACACACCACGGTGTCCTGATTAGCTCTTGTTTTCACTCCCACCTCATTATTGGTAGGACTGGACCAGAATGATAAGGATAGTGTTCCTGATAAATTTGATTTTGAGAGACAGCACTCTTTATTTCTTTGCTCACTTGGTTTTGTTACATTCATTCAGCTATTAACTCTATTAGTGCTTAAAATATAATTTAAAAACTCATCTGTCTCACCTCTTGTTTTCCTCAGGATAGTGTGTTTCTCACAGAGCTTGCCTCTTGACTGAGGTCTGAAAGCACCACAGGACAAATTGAGGGTTACTGCAGGGGCTATTAATACATAGAAATATGTTTTCCTTCTGTGTACCTTTTGTAATCTCTTTTATTTATATACGGACTCTGTTCAAATAATTTTTCTTCCTTGTTTATTGGGCAGACCAATGTCTGAGCACCATTTTATTTATTTATTTTTATGACATATACTTTAAAGTATACTGAACTCCATGTAGTATTTCTACCAAGGCCTGCGTATTAATTTCAATAAGAATACACTGCATGTATCTTACTCTGAGATTCTCATAACTCTTTGCAACTCTGCCTATATGATTACATATGAATGCATAATGACTAGAAAGTTATTAACAAATTTGGCCTTGAAGATTTCACTTTGGCTAGTGGTAGAGGGAGGAGAGTAAAAGAGGAATTATGATTGTCATTTCAAAGATAGTGATTTATCATCTGACTAAGATTATATTGAAAACATATGGCAGAGCCAGTGGCTGAGGCTGTGGATAAAATTCTGGTACCATTTAGGTCAATCGAAGTAAATTTCATATAATTTGTTCCAACAGAATCAAGATTTCAGCCTATGTTTTCTGACTATAAGTACTGTCGTTTAATTACAAAGCAACCAAGTGAACTAGTGTGTGAAGGTGTTCCAATAATTTTCCTCAATTAGAAATAATCTCTATCATGTGCTAATAGAATCTGAAAAAAAAATACATTAACTCCCATGATGCTTATTAGGATAAACCAGATTGCTAGACTGGTGCTGTACCACGTGTATAAACAAGGTATTCAGGGTGAGATTTTTTACAAGCACTTAGCTGTGCCTTAAGTCTGAACTTATTCAACTCACAAGGAACTTTCTTCAAAGATGATTTAGACTATCAAGAAAAAAGCACAGAGGATACAGCCCATTTTACATTACAATAATGCATAAATGAAAATTCTGCATGGTTCATGGTAAGTGTTTTTAATTATACCCGGCACATAAGTTCCCAAATCTGCAAAGACTTACATTTGAGTAATCAATTACCTGGGTGCACAAAGAGCTGTTACATTAAGCCTTACTATCATCAAAAAGCAAAAAAAAAAAAAAAACCTGCTTGTTTCAGTCAGCTTTATAGCTCAGTATTCCTTCTAAACTACAAATGCAGATGAAATTATATTATGAGCATTTCTGTCATCTTTACTTATATTGGAACACATTTATTCTCATGTAGGTCCAAGGCAATGTGAGGGAGCATGTCAACGTTGGGTCCACAGGGTTTGATCCTGAACCCAGTGAATCATGTGCTGTGGGAGCACAACCATTATGATTAAATAAATTTATTATTTTTAAAATCACAGGCTTGCTTATGTTATCAGAAAGTGTGGGCAGAGAATAGAAAGCTGAAGGCTATTTGCAAAGCATTCAAGTTAAAAAGTATTCTGCCACAATTTTATTCCCCTCTCTCCCCACATCATCAAAAAATCATTTCTGAGTGACAGGCCTTTTATGTAATTTTCAAGCAACTGTTCTGTGATAAATTCTGAGAGGAGGAATTTGATATAGGGTACAGGGCATCATAATCTTGCCTTGCTCTAAGTAGGAAAGTGGGTATTCTTGCGTAACTCTCATTTAACTGGATCTGATATGAAAATGACCTTGTTCTGGAGACATTGCTTTGGGGAGCATCAGAGTATCCCAAAAAATAAACAGTCAAGAGAATGGACATTACTAGCTTGCATCAAAACTGTTCATTCAATGAAGTCTCTTCCAGTACATAAAATATCCATATTCTGTGTGGTATCATCTGCCCCTCCTCTTGTAGGACTTAGGAAAATATGCATTTTATTATTATTATTATTCTACTTTTCAGAAAAGAGAGCATTTTATAATTCTTTATGTAATTTTCTTAGGTGACTGAGCACATACCAATAAATATAAAATATAAAATATATAAGTATGTTTTTGGCAGTGCCTCTGTTTTTGAATAACTGTACTGCCATTTGCTTTATTTTGACCATCAAGAAAGCTGCAGTGTTTGCCAACTCACTATATGTTTATTTCCATTCTCATTTGATAAACACTGATTAAGAATAAAAATTAGCTCTAAAATCCCAACTATTTATAAAACTGATGGGAAAAAAAGCTAAACAAATAGGTGCTTTGTTTTCCCCGGCAACAAACACTCAGGCACAGTAATAAATGTCACAGTCGTTTTAAAAAAGGATGGTTCATGTTTAGGTTTAGCTATCAAAATCCACAGCATATAGGCTGTCAGCTTTTGAAATACATAAACTGTTTCTGTCCTTTTTGTTTCCATAGCAACTGAGTGCTCAAAGCTTTAGTTTTTGCACATGCTGAAGAAAAAAAAAAAAAGAAAAGAAAAAAAAAAGAAAAGAAAAGAAAAAAAAAAAGAAAACCTCTCAGAGTAGGATCTGGAATTGTCTGGAACAAAAGAAGAATGTGAAAAATAGAAAATTGAGCATCTATACTGAAAAGAAAAAGATGGTACAGGGCCTGTTTCCTTCATTTTGATCTTAGAGATTGCTTTTTTTTCTGTTGGTGGGTTCTTTGCCTTGGACATTTATATAATCCAAGGTTAGACCCTTTCATTCTGCAGTACCTTAGGAGAGTGAAAGCCTCACAGTGACATTTATTTAGATGATCACTTTGTTCACCTTTAAATGGCATTTCATCATCAACATAAGATTATTGGATAGTCTATTTTTTCTTGTATTATAGAATATTGTTATTCATAAGTGTCTCATTAAGAGTCTTTCACTGTTTCTACTTTTGCTTGTTTTGCTACGTTTTTCTTAAAAACCTCTTTTAAAGAGGATTTGCTGTTTGTTTCAAAATATTGTGGTAATATTTATTAGGATAAAAGGTATGCTGATGTGCATACACAAAGTATATTTATCTAAGCAGCAAGACACTCAAGGGAATAAAAATGAAACTGAAATGACACCCTGGGAATCACAGAAGGAACAGCTAATATATTGGAGCAGGAATATGTTATACTTTAAAAGAGGACTAGATTTTCCAACTAAATCCAGTTTTGACACTTATTTTTTTCTCTTGCCAGAAAAGGGTAAAGATAAGAGAGTGCTTCTGGACAGTTTATCCCCAGAAACAGAACTAGCAATATACATTCAATATATATTTCAACAAATGCAAGGACTCAACTACTTTCAGGTATTCAGAGGAATAAGTTTATGTTTTCCAAGTGTGCGTCTATGTACATTTAGTCTAGGCCATTTAGGCCATTTTTAAATAGGTGTAATATATATGAATAGAAATGCTGGAATACAGCTACATAAAATATATAAAGAAATTTTAAGTGCGAAGTGGGATTATTTCGGGAGTATTGCTCTGTATCATTTCTATTACAAAACTATCTTGCATATAATAATCTTGCTCTCATCTATAGCAAGATGGGCAAGTGGAATAGATCCTTTGTGAACAGAAAATGTGCTTCTTTCTGACTATACTTTTCTTGATTTACTTTGGGTCAAATGACAGACATTAAAGGCAAGTGCTGCATGTGGTTTTTAGTCAAAAATCTTTGGTTGTCGAAAATGTAGCCCCTAGAAAAAGAAATAAATTGAAACTAGCTACCTAGAGCTTTGCATACAGTATCAATATATTTTTTAAAAAGGTTTAAAATAGTCTGCAATTGCAGCAAGTTAGAACTTTAGAGTCAGAGCTTAGAATTTTAACAGGGAGTTTCTTATCAAGGAGGGGTTGTATCTTTAAATAATGCCCTGGTTGACCCAAACAGCTTGGAAAGAGTAGTTCCAGTCTACGGGATAGATAAGAGGCAATTTAAAATAACATGTGAATGAAGAAAGCCTGGAATGGCTTCTCAAGAACTATTTTGTTTTAGTGGATAAATACACAAAATATATTTTTTCAAGTATTTGAAATATATACTGGCTCAATAAATCATGAAGACATCTTATAGCATACATAATATGTGTTCTCAAGGGAGAGAAAACCTGCCAAACTACTTACTACCCTGTCTTTGAATGAATGGTTCATGCTTTTGAGGTCTGTAGTAGCCATATATAGGTATGTCTCAGTGATAACTTTCATTCCTCAATCCAATTTATCCTAGTGCTATGATGAATAAACCTTAGCTTTGGTTTAGCTCCTTATGAAGGTTACAACCACATTGCATTATAACTCCTATTTTTAGCGGCTCTACTGTTCTAGCTGAAACAGAAATGACTTGAATTGAAAGTTATCAGATTTGATAAGAAAGTAAATGAGAATTTTATGCATAATTTGAAAAAATACTATTAAACTGCTTAATATATCACTTAATACTACCCCACTTTGAAATTCAACAAGAATTTAAGATTTTGTGAGCTTTCTAAGCCTTTGTTCAAAGCCATACACAAAGCAAAACTCCTGGAAAAAGCATATGCACAATATACTTGAAAAAATGAAACTAATTCAGTAGTGCTATCAGGTGCTAAAGCTACTGCATAATACTGTCAAAATCTCTCAGTTAAGTGCTGCCTAGTGAATTTTATAGACCAGTGCTTCAAGTACACAGCATGCATGGTGTTTAAGATAAGATTTTATGAATTTTAAGCCACAAATTACACAGAGGCTGCTTTTGAAGACATTCAGATACCACAGATTTTGATTTGCAGAAATTCCTAAACAAACCAGTTATCTTCTGAAAATCTCTGTGGCACTTATGAGTATTCCTGAGTGTCTGGTAATCTTACAGTCTTAGATATATGGGTACTAAAATAATTCCATTTTTCTTAATGAGACAGATGCCCAGATCATCCAAAACATTTCTGCACAGAACTCCAACAGAAAATTATTTAATTAGATATTTAATCCCCTCAAGGATATGAGTGTTCAGCATGTTGAAAGGATCTGACCATAAACAGCAATTTTTTTCTTAAATGAAGCATACGTAGCACATCATTTCCATGACAGTTTCACACAGTAAGTTTTAAATTAAGCAGTAAAGCAGATGTATTGAGTAATGGCAACAGTGTGCAATGATTAATTATGCTTTAAACTTACCATCTTCCTTTTATCTCATATATTTTTGTATGTGGCTTTCCGGAAGAAATATACTTCTGTAAATATTTTTTTATCCTGCTCAGATACATGGCTCTGAGATTCTGCGGTGACAGTTCTGACCTTGGTAAATAATGAATAGATTTTACATGACTTTTTTTTTTATATATATATCTCTTTTTCTCCTATTCTCTCAGGATAACTCCTTCTCTCCTGTTTTGCTATTTAGTTAGTGTTTGTGTCATGCTTCGAGATGTAATTGCTGAGCAAGTGTTGCAAATCTGTGGTCATTTAGGACCTCTGTGGTTATCTCAGTGCTCCACAACATCGCTGTTTCATATTCAGTGTCAAGAGCTGAGGTAGATTCAAAATAATATTGCTCCCAGAACACAGTCCCAAACAATGTTGTTATAAATAATTTCTTTCAGCTCTTAACAACAAAAGACTTTTGATACCAGAATATTTTTTTTTCTAACCAGTAGAGAATTCATTGCAATACATCATGTGATATCACTGGGAAGTTTATTTATGTATATTTTATGCTTCTGTCTTGCATCAGGTTCTGTCTTTTACATAAGGGTGGGTAACCTGAGTGTTTTAAGGACCTGTTTATAGCAGTCTAACTTGCATATATCTAGAGGACATTATGAAGAAATCTCTTTCAGCAAAACCATTTGTAGCAATCTGGTGGAATTATAACACTCTAGAATCATAGACAAATTTAGGTTTTGAGTATGAATCTGTTCTAAAAATTCTACCAATAATATTGTCATACATTATTGTATTTTAGTAATGTACTAAGCTATAATCTCCAGATGTAAATATATCATCACTCAGGTTGCCTGTAAAAGAAAAATTATTTAGGGACTTTCAAATCATTTTTAAAAAGAAAATCTCTGCTCTATTTTGAGAAATTTTAGAATGCAAAGATGGGTTTTTGAACCACAGGAAAAAATATTTTTCTTTTTCAGATGGAGAAGATCTTTAGATTGACTTTATTCTTTTTGGATCCATTGATACTTCCAGAAATTTGCAATGATGTTTAGATGGAAGATCTGGAGGAATTCAAGATTCTTCCATGTATTTTGTACAGTAGGAAAAGAAAAGAAAAACACACTGCAGCTGCAGTCTCCAGGAACAACTGGCAATGGTTTGAGTAGCCCAGTTTTGAAAAAGAAGCCAAACTACATGCTCTTGCTCACATTTTTGTCCATTGCCATAGCATCTGATGATGTCTGGATATGGCTTAATGCCAGAAATTACTGCTGTTTTAACACTAGGAATCTATAACACAAATCCATAAAAAAGATTTGTGTTATGCCTGCAGAATACAAATAATAACAAGAAGAAAGGTATGTTCCAATGAAATAGCTCTCCAGTTTCTTTCACATGTTGCTACTTGCCTCAAGCTATGGAGGATGGAGGATAATACATACTGAAATAAAACACCTTGGTTTGACTACAGTACAATCAGTGATATTTCTGGGCTGCTATCAAATTATGAGGGAGTGTGAATATCGGTGGGATACATAAACCATCTAAACTGATTTTTGATTGGGTTAGCATTGATAGTTTACTTAACACCAAAGGGCCAAAACTTTCTAGCTTTTTGTACAAACTGGGTTTGGAAAACATATTACAAACAATATCTCGTCAACCTAATTGTGAGTTGTCTTTTGCCACAGGAATCAGTGTTTCCTGATTTGTCTGTGCTATCAATAAAATTGTTTACATTGGTTGTGAAGGAAGTCACGCTGAATCTTGATTATTACTTGTCTCTTATAAAAGCCAACTAATTTACAGCTATGAATGAATATGAATCAATAGTATAGTTTTATACGACCTCAGATCTTATGGCACTTTGAGTATTTTTTTAGTGACAACATTGTAGAGATTTATCCCCATTATTCCTTTTCTTACTGTTATATCGTTCAGTCTTTAAGCGCACGACAAAAATCAAGCAAATACTTCTGCTAATTTCAGGTGGCGTTCTATTTTGTCATACATTTCACATAAAACTCTAGGTTTATTTCATGGAAGAATTCAAGGCACGGAATACCCCTGCTCTTGTTAAATGCAATGACTCTGACCCCAAAAGTTGTCTGGAAACAGAAAGCTATATAAATGCTAATAAATCACCACTGCAGAAATGTAGTACAAAAATGAAATGTAGACATGAACAAAAATAAGGAAACCTATCCCCATCACTCCCTGACACAACTTTCTCCTTAGAATCTAGCCATAAATCACACACAAAGATCAGAAACAGGTTTGAGGCCTTTATAGCAGTGAAGTGGTACACTCTTATTTTGACTCTCCAGTCATTTCAGCCTATCACTCAGAGCGTTTGTTGCTCTGTAGGCCTTATTAGGTCTTCTTAGGTTTGGAATTTAAAGCAATAATGGATTTCATAGTGCAAGCATGTTTATGCTGTCAGGATTATAAGGTTTGGCAGCATTTTTAATGATCTGCATGCATACAAGAAGCTTAAGGTATTTCAAAAATTTTCATGCTGGTATATATTTTCAGCACAGATTCTGCACAGTTTGTCTACAAAACTGACATTGCACCTATGTTCCTGCAGGGTAAGAGAACTCTGCCCCCATCAAAGAGCATAATGAAGAATGCAGGAGAAGGCATCAAGAAGTGAAGACTTGGAGGGCATGTTCTCAGAAGTCCAGTTGTGCAAATAAGGCTTATGAAGACTATATGAGACTCACCAGACTATATATACTTCACAAAACATTCTAACTATGCCATGGACAAAGCACAAGTCTTTTTACAGAAATCTTGCAACAGTATTCCGCTGGAGAGATGGTTTCCGTGTTTCCTTTTTCCAAGTTTTCAGGATATCAGATCATTAAAATGAAGCAGATGAGCTACAGAAGTTGAATTTATTTCAAGTACCAGTTTTAGTGAGTTTTCACTTGCACTATTGGACAGTACTGCTAGTACAACACAGTAATTATCACTCATAGGTTTGATAGTGGAGTGCTAAGGTGAATCATTTACTGTAAACAAGACCATCAGAAAAGTTAGTTGATATTTACAGAAATCATGAACTCCAAGGCTAAATGCTACTAAACTTCTGGGTGCAAATATGAAGTGAAACTGTATCCTTACAGAAAAGACTGCTATTTACTGTATCCCACCCAGAATTTTAAATGCCACAGCTCCAAGTAAAAGATTCAAAATTAATATTTTGAGCTATACTTTCTTAAAAATGACAGTAATTTCCATTACTATTATTATTTAAACACACACAAAACTATAGGTATATGTATATATACAAATATACAGGCACTATGTGTGTATATACAGGTAGTAGACTGTGTTTCTAAGTCATCACAGTGCACTGAATCCCATGTTTCAGTTTAAGAGTTTTGATAAGACTAAGAACACCTGAGCATGTAGTTTCACTCTCTGCAATGTCAAAAATTCATTCAATCACAATGATTAAATCTTCAGATTTTCATTTTTGTCCTAATTAGAATCTGATTATGTTCTTTTTGCTAATTTGGCTTTCTGTGTTATAAATATTTTATCTGATCAATAAACATGAATTTCCAGGAACACAAGATATTTAGATTCTTAGCCAGATAGAATGCTTAAGTAGGTTAATTAAAGAGTTCTTAATTTTTTTAGCAAAATTTACATTGCATGTTCTTGTTATCCTGTGCAATATTTGAGCTGACTCATTAAATACTTAACATATATGGTAATTAAAAATCTGTAATTAAATTTGGCTTAGACTTCTTTGGTAACTTTACTATCCTGCATTCAAGTTGTCTCTACATGCATGCTTAACACTACTATTTAAATATTAATAGAGGAAAAAAAAGTGAAAAATCAGTTAGAACTAGAAGGCAATAAATAACAGATGTCCTAGCTTTAGAAATGTATAGCAAATAAAAAGGAGAACAGATTAAAGTTTAGCTGATTCTTTAAAATTGGTGCTCCAATGAACCTTCTAAAGCCTTGTGCTGAATACATTTTGTTTTCACTAATGATGCTTTTCAAACAGCATCCTGCTCCTATTATGAGTATATCTAGAAAAGGCCAGAAGAGAGATTCTGAATTTTTTTCACTTAGAGAGAACACCGTCAGTTGACTACACATAAATGCTGAAACACAAGACCTCAAAGATACTGATAAGTATGCATTCCTGAGAAAAGGGTTGCTCCTGTCCAAAAATATACAATAGTAACGTTCTCGCCCTGGTAATAAGTACACAGTTTCACTGCTGTGAATGCGATGTGGTCTTAGCTCTGGAATCACTTGCAAGAAATTTCTAAATTTTCCAAAATGTCCCTCTATTTCACATATTTTTTTTTAGGTGACTACAAGGAGTTTCTAAAGCAAAGTGAAAAGAAAAAACACACCATAGATAGTGGATTTCAGAAGGGCTGATACTGCACAAATGCAGATTAATTCCGTGTATTCTATATATGATGGATGGCGAAGGAAGAACTGTGTTTGGAGCCAGGACTGTTTGCTACCCTTGCTCAGTTTGAACAGATGGATTTTCAAATACCTTTTCATTTTCAATGAGCAGGGGAGAAAAGGGATAATGTGAGGAGGTATGTATGGCTAGTTTATCCTTGTACCAGATAGGGAAGCTAAATTTGTTGAGAGAGCACACTCTTCAGATTCACAGAGAGAGTATGCCCTCAATTTCGCTGCACTATGCTTGTGCTCATTCAACTGATGAAGTTCTCAACTCAAAGGGCAGCAGCCACTTTGTTCTAAGTTCCTCTTGGAATGGAAAAGCTGACAGGGGAAAACTTGCACAAAGGATATTGTGCTGTTAAAGTTTGTTCAAAGCGACAGTTGTCAGATCTCCTTGAGACGAAATTGAAAAGGAAAAACCAATTTTCTTTGAGGACAAAGTTCAGTTCATTTGGTGTGTTGTACCTGTCTAATTTGCTTCCCTGTAAAAGAAATTTTGACTAGGACTATTTGAAAACATAGTTTATACTAGTACAAGTGTAATTCAGATATTTCATTCCAGCTTGCACAATACTTGTAGACAATAAATGAATTTGCTGCTGTTTGAAATTAAAAAAAAAATCCTATTTTTGCTAAAATGACTGGCCTCATGAATGTAGTTTTTCACGCATTGACTCAAACCGTGCAGCACCATTTTAAATTCTTCTTATAAATTTATTTTGTCAGTAATGACTAAGTATTGAGGTCTGATAAATTGCAGAAGTTGAGCTCCCAAGAAACTTAAGATAATTTGTGAACATTTAAATTCCAAAGTCAGATAAAAGGTCAAGTCTAATTCCCCTACATATTTTGAAATACTTTCAATTGCAGATTCATATTAAATTAGATTTAAAAAGTAAATATAGATATATATATTACAAATTACAGATTTCAAGGTATACCAATTTAAAAATTATATAGTCTATATGACTATATGAAAATATAAAACATGAAATAATAAATCATCCTACTTTACAGTAGATTTGAATATTTGGATTAATCTGACTTCTAGACATAATGAAAAATTATGTGAAATGTGTCATTTTTAAGTTTGTGTATCAGAGGGCATGGTTAACTGTCTAGTAGTCTGCAGGATAATATTATTTCTCTGTATTTTTCCTGGAAAGGTTTTGGCATGCTGTGGCTTTTGTAAACGTTTCACACATAGGATGGTGGATTTGAGCTCTTCTTTAAGAGCTCAAATTCTTGATTTAATTCTTGAATTAAATTATTGAGGTATATCTTCAAGTGCTACTTGCCTGTGTCACTGTATATTTATCGAAGCACTTCTTTATTCCACTTCCCCCATAAATATGATGCCTGTGGACTGAGATGATCTTTTCTGAGCAGCATCAAATAAACACAGAAAGGCAGTAACTGAATAGATTTGGAAAGGAATCTTTGCAGGTGTTGGCTATGCAAGCAAATATTCCTTTGCCATTAAGACCAGCTTAACTACACCAATTTTAGCTTAACTGTATACTCAGCAACAGTCAGCGTTCCAGTTTTAGCCTTTTCTTCCAGTGTTGTGCTGATTCAGTTGCCTCAGAGTTGTTGCATCAACATCGTGATCAGCAAGATCAGTTACCAAAGCTGGGGAATTGCCTACACTAGAGCTTAAAATGCATTTAATAGTGACACAGCAAATGAAACCTAATTAACTAGCTACAAAGATATTTGCTGTGGCGAGACCGATTTAGCAAGGCTTTAGCTGTGGAGATATGTTCCTTAAAAAGGGTTGTGGAATGCTGGACCGTGAGTGGAGAATCTTACTTTGCTTTCTAAAGATAGTTTGGGGACAGAGCACTCTTATTCATAGTACGTTCAACCCAGCATTAACACTCACATGTATCCTCAAGTAAGCATGGTGTTTTGTTTTGTTTTTCATAGACAATAATCCCAAAATTTGGTAATGTATCTATTCTTATACATTGAAATGTAATAAAATTCCCAATTTACAGGTAGTCATTGGAAGCAGAAAAACAGTCATCGATTTGCCTAAAATCATCTGAGACAAGCCTGTAGCAGAACATTGCTCTGCCCTCAGATATCATATTTGTAAAACTGGACTTTTCTTTCTTTTAGTCTATGATACTAATAATAAAAGCAAACAATCTTTCAAGCTTAGTCCTTTACAGATTAGGAAGATAAGCTGGTAGTTATAAGTAAAGAAACTGAACAGATATGTCTGGATATTAGCAAGGTGTAGAATGCATAGTGGTAGAGGGATCATAAAGACAATGGAACAATATAATTCTCCGTCTAAAATAGTCGGACTGGCTTGGGTGAAAAGCTGCATGTGGAAACAAAGTTATTCAAAAGCAGGAATTGCACACCATCAGCTTTCAAACTTTCCTTCCTTGCTGGGAAAGCATCTCCAGAACTGCTGCCTGAGGAATTCTTTTGTTTTGTTCTGTTCGTGAATTCTTTTTTTTAGTTTGATAATTGTCTGGCACCATTAGGAGTAAAACCTGTTCCCTTTCTAAGGCGATAATACATCCTGGATGGACAACAGAGCAAGCATATGCACCCAGAATTCCCAGGAGTGCCAGAGGGACATGCACCTGGGAGAGGAATCTGCAGAGTCATTTGCCTTGACTACCAAACACATTTTTATTTTTATCATACGTAAACGTTAATTTAGTAACATGCTGCTGTGAGCTGAGAGTGCCCATATTGTGTTTATTTTCTTGTCTGTCCTGAAGCTAAGCACATTAAAAGGCTGCTTTGCTGCCAGAAGCAGAAGGGTGTTAGGCTCAACCTCTTTCCAATGGGTGAAATAATGGCAAGATCATGTCATAGTTTGCTTTGCTGCAAAAATGTCAACAAACTGGCAAAAGAGCAAATAGGTTAAGCTTCTGTTTAGTTCACAGACTGGCAAACAGATGAGCATCACTGGTATTTCAATTACTGGTGAACCAAGAGCCTCTTCTGAGTATGAAAGAAGCAGAATGTGTCCAATCTTGGACACACACACAAAAAAAGTGTCCACGTAACGTCTTCTATAACATTTACTCTGAATTGCTTCTTGTTTGGCGGGATTTATGATGGAAATGGAGTTCAGAAAATATCAACATACTGCGATTATGTCACTGTAATCTTGCAGATAGATATAAGGCTGGGGGAAAAAAAAAGGTGCCATTTCAAGAACATAACAATTTTCTGCTTGTTAGAGACAATGTATATATTTTAAGACGAGTGGCATATAAAATCATACATACTCTATATTGTGGCACTTGGAATAGATGTATTTATTGCGACTTGCTTTGAGCAGTTAAATTTCAAGTAAGGGTCAGACACTAAGCTTGTGTTTGTCAGAATATCTCTTATATTCTGAGGGTAAGGTTAAGGTAAAACATTTTTTAAAAACTGTATAAAGCATATTACACAGATTTGGTGAATTCCAGCAGTAAATCACAAAGACTTCTGTAAATGATAAGGGGTAGATTGCCAGATGCTCTTACACAGGGACACACAACAAGAAGCCTTATGCACCTATGTAATTGCAGCTTTTATTACATTTTCCCACACTGTGAAGAACTGTGGATTATTGTTTAAATGTCTGAGACCAGCCCACTAAAAGGCATCGTGTTGTAAACAGGACTACTGCTCAATCCCTCTCAGGGCTAGGGAAAGGCTAAGTAAACTTCTGTAGGGAATATCTGTGCCCACATAGAAGATGCAGCTCCACAAAATGGGGCTGTGGCTCCTGGACGCCTTTTTCACAAATGAAGCTTAAATACACTTGGTAGAAAATAATACTAGGAGTCTTTCCAAGATAGATGAAGAAAGAAGTAGAAGCTGCTGAGTTACTCCATTCTTGGTTTGTATTTTAAACAGGGGTTTGTTGGTCAGGAGGTCAGCTAAGAGTCTCCTTGCCAGGGAATGCATGACACGGGGCTGTGGTGTGATGGAGCTGAAGTTGGCATTCCTCAAAAGAAAGGAGGGGAATGGTCTAGAGAGGAAATGACTGAGGTTGTGTGCTCCTGTGGCACATCAACATGTCACGTACACCACTAATTTGATAACAGGTTGAAAGAGAGAATCTGTATTTGCATTTGTAGGTGATTACGTGAACAAGTCTTAAGATGGTGGGATGAAGATAAGGGATGAAGCTGATATAAAGTTTTTATATATGCACTCAATAAACAAATCTTAAAAAGTGACTCGTATTCTCTTGAATTCTTGAGCTTCTGCAAAAGGCTGGTAGAACATGTTTACTTGTCTGTCTTTTTGAATTTTGGATATTTTTCTGACTTCATAAAATATCTATTTATAAATAATTTCTTTATCACCATAAACAAAGAATGATATTATCTAAGGGCATATGTTCAGTTTTATGATGGTTTAACACATCAATATTTTACAATAAAGTCTTAGTATGCTTTTGTCTTTTTCCATATTTTTCACAAGATTAATGCTTTATTTTTTTTATGGCATGCTATTCCAGGTTTCACTAAGCTGCTTTCCTAACTTTAATATTTAAGCTCTATTCTTTAGTAGTAAATTTTAATTCCTTTTCCACTTGAAAATTTCTGTTTAAGCATGAGATCACCCCTTCAGCATGACTTGTTTCAAAGAATTACAAGTATTAGCTAATGAATTTGCTGAAATAAATCTGTGATATTTATTCCTTAAGAATTCAGAATAACTGAGAAGCTATTAAAAGAATAGAAAGAAGGGTAGCAAAAACTCCACTAATTTTCACAACACTAAAATATTCTATGATGGACTTTTTAGCATACTTTTCTGTCTGTATTAAAGTAATGGAACAAGTACCAACCCATGACGAGCTAATCCTCAAAATGGAAAAAAAAAATAGTGAGTTTCTTGAACTTATAGGTAGTCTGCAAAAGTAGGTAAAATGCTTTTATGGAAAAACCTTGTCAGATACTTGGATATTCAAATTAAATACAAAGTTGTTATAGGAAAGAAATGCAGGTTCAGACAGGTAAGTGTAGATTTAGTTTTTCATTTGGTTTTCAGATACAGATCTTCTCTGAAATGTTTATTTAAAATGTCATAGAGAGCATTATAATAAGGACTAACACTGAAAACAGTAGAAGAGGCCGCCATGTTAAATTGCATGTTAGAAATAAGCTGTTTTTAATGAGTTCATGATCTGAAAGAGAAAATACATCAACTAATTGCATTATAACTTGTTAATTAGTTAGACTGAGAAAATAGAATCGAGAAAAAATAGAAAAAGTTGCATAAAATAGTAAAATGCAACTTATAAACTAATTTAGTAACATCCGAATTATTATACACAGAGTTACATTCAACACACACATGCTCAGTGGGAAGGCCAAATAAAGCTGAACTACAGCTGTAGGAGACAGAAAAGACTTACAGCAAAATACTACACAAAGACAGATTCCATCATAGGATAGGGCTTAAGTAGAATCAGATCCTTGAACCTACATCCCATAAAATGCAAGGACATAAGTCCTTTTGATTTCACTGGTGAAAGCTCAGCTACATAAATCCATATGTATAAGAAAGCTATATTCATGACCCGAATAGGAGATCCTCTGATATAAAAGGAATGAAATACGCTTTTATATTCTCTACAGCATACTCTGCCTGCATCTGCACTTGCAGAAGTAAAAATTGTACTCTAGTGAAGGGAAGCTCACGAATTATTCTCTTACCCTTCTCCCCTATCAGTGTGATGGGAGAAGGATCTGTGTTTTAGTCATAATTTTCAAAAGCTGCTTCTAGATGCTAGAGAATTGTGCCTTAGTTCCACATTTATCTTTTATTGGCATAAGAATTACCCATATATTTGAGCTCCTTTTCATAATTTGGTGGCATTATTTTTCTTTCTTAAAACCAAAGATTAAGGAGTTAGGCCTCTTCTAATGCTTTTGCAAGGTAATAGACAGGTACATTCAGCAATACAGTATAAATCAATGATTTAAATGAAAATGAGTTCTTCCTTCACTGTCACTGAATGTTGACAGTGATCTTGATCAAGGTGCTTACTGTTCTTTTTTGACCTGAGTGGGTTGCATTTGATCCTTATCTACCTCGTTCTTCTTCTTTTTTTTTTTCTGTAAAATAAAGGCAATACTAATTTCTAAATGGCCGTAAGGAGGTTCTCATTCACTTTTACAGCATGGTGTGAAAACCTCCTGAAGATGAATGTGGTCAGGCTGAAAAGCTTCAGCTTTATTCTGTTATTGTAATAGTTATTACTCTGTGCAAACTACACAGAAAAGGGGAGTGAAATAGAAACGGATAGAAAGTTGGATGGAAGTTACGGAAAGAAATCAGATCATCCAGACCTTGTTTTGAAATCAGAAAACAGACTTCCTGAACACTTTAATTTCTAAAAAAGTTTTAAAGTTATTATTGATATGATTGACTTTGCTCAATTTTTAACTAGTACATGGCCAAGTTGTCATTATTGAATTTCTGTTTACTGGAACCGCATCTACCACAAATTATCAAGTTATTCCCCCTGCATTAGCTATGCCTTGATGGAGTTCTGCCAACCTTAGTGAATTTAAGGCATTCTGCACCTTCTGCCAGGTGTTCTCCCAATAGCTCTACAGGCCAGGTCCAGCTCCTCTTTAAAGACAACAAATATTTTCAGTTAAATTCCAGGTCCATAAAGTCTGGGATTATTAAACAGATTTTCTGCATGTTCTTAGAGACAAGCAAATTACTAACAAAATTACTAAAATATTACTAAAAATTGTAGTAAAAGTTACTAAAAAAAGAAACCAAACAAACAATCTACCTAGGGGGAGAACAAAAGAAAGTACACTGAAACAGCTAAAAATAAGAAAAGATGTTAGTATAATAGTGAACAGCTGTTTGGAATACAATGTCATAACACCAAAAGAGATACCTGCAGTCATACAGACTGGGCATTACTCTTGCAGGTTGCATTCTTCTTTCTCAGAAATGTATCAAATTAAAACGAGTTGTCTCTCTGCTATCACTTCTGGAAACCCTCCAAATCTTCAGATAAAAAGCAACAGTCTTCCAAATCAGAGCCTAAATGCTTCATGTTGTGTTTATGCATGTATTTTATCCAAATGTTGTGCAATTAGCTTAGGGTTTTTTTTTTTTTTTCCTTCCAATGATTTCCTTCCTTCTAATACATTTATGAATAAGTAATAATCCCTCTCAAGCTTTGGTTTGATAAACTAAACAAGATGAGATTTTTGACTACCTTCTTTTAGTTTGAAAACACATAACCTTGGTAACTTTAGTAGAAATCCATTAAGTCGCTCCCTCAGTTGCCAATAACAAAGCCAAATAGGAAAATATCCTTTCTCATGCTGCAATCCTGTTCTTCATCTATCACATTAGTGCTAATAGATGGGCTTTTCCTTTGACCTGAAATGTGCTCAGGCAGGCTTTGGACTGAGCTTAATCCTGAAATAACTGTCTACTGGCAGACAGAAAGGAGTTTTCAGCTTTATTATGTACTGTACTGGGGTTGCCCCCCTAGAATCACTTAGCTCTGGTTTTGTTCTTTGCACTATCATTAAAGAAAAAAAAAGTCTGAATGAGAGGTATATCTACTTACTCTTTTTCCAAAAAAGTACAAAATGTACAGAGAAGATAATAAGGATCTTGATAAATTCTGTAGGAAAAAAATATTAAAAAAGTTGTATTTCTTATCAAATAGAATATTCCTTTCCCTCGGTTTACTTCTGATTATTCAGTTCGTATTATGTATATGGGCAGTAACTCTTGAAGTGTTATAGGACAAATTCAGAGGAGAGCTTACAAGAATTAAGCTATGCCTGCCATTGTTTCTTCTCCCTTCTACTATTAGATCAGAGACAATATGTGGAACCTGATACCAAGGACAAGGAAGGACTGATATCTTGAATACTGTGTAATTCAATAATTTCATCTGCATTGTTTGCTTGTTTCAAACTGTAAAAGCATTTAACTACATCAAAGGAAAGTGAAATACTATTCTTGAAGAAGCCGTTCCTCCTGAAGAATTGGAAAAGATGGTACATGGATGTAAATCTACCACTCAACAGGTTTTCTTCGCTTAAGGTGCAATGTACTGAAGAAACCCTGACTTGAAATAATATGCACTGTGGCTGGGGACCAAATACATCATTTGTGTGACAAATATTTGAGAGTAAAGACATAGTGCGAATATTGTAAAATGTAGAAATCTGCATCAGAAAAAGCTTGCCTTGACATTTTTGTGTGGTCATAATAAACTGTTTGTTAGCTATTTTTTTTTGAAAAAAGTGCCATAGATTTGAAGCATACTAAACTCTGTATATAGTCGTTAGCCAGGATTTAAAACGTATTCTTCTTGCTTTAAAAATGTTTCAGACAGAATTTTACATCCAACTGAGCATCCATCAGAATAAATAAATAAATAAATAAATAAATAAATAAAAAGGTATTTAATATTCGGAAACTTAGGTTAACCTCTTGAGAAACTGTAAAATTAAAAAAAAAAATAAACAAAGCAGTCACTAATAATAGTAATTAAATAATAGTGACTATTTTTTCATGGGTTGTTTTTGAATTGCTGTTCTAAACACCTCAGGAAGTAGTCCACCCCTCCTGTTATAATGACTAAAGCTGGAGTTAAAAAAAAAAAAACAAAAGAAAAATATAATGACTTCTGTGGGGACCATTAAACAGCTAAACATCAAACACTAGGATTGCTAACACAGTATATTTTCATGGCACCAAGCAAAACAATTAATTACCACAAAACAGATGAAATCCCTATGTAGAAATAAAAGCTGGAATGTTTGGTTTCCCATATGAATAAGACACAATAATTTTGTCATTTAATTAGGCAATAAAAAGGTTTAGAAAAATACTTGTAGGTAAAGCAAACTAATAATATTTTCTTTTAATAACTGATAAAGGAAGGAACTTTTTCCATTCCTTATTCCTCTGCTAAGTCCATAGTTAGAAAAAATCCCTAATATTATCAGTCTTAACCATATGCATTGAGGAAGCTGGCAAGAGGTATCAAGAACCAAGCAGTGTAACTTAAATGCCAATGTCACAAAATAATCAGGGTCTGTTGGGATGTACAATAAAGTATGCCCGACTGGCGTATTTTATACTTTCAAAATGCACTTTTGAAGGAATTATACATATTCATTCTCCTCATTTAGCACCTGAATGACAACAAGCAGGTGAGAACATCAATACAAATACATCAAGCAAGACAGTTGCCATTATGAACAAAACATAAAAGAGTGTGACAGAGTTGAAAAATTGTAGGAATGTTCTCCTCGTACTTTGCAGGCATTGTTATTCTTTGATAGTGAAATGAAGCCAGGGAGAAGGCCATGTAGTGTTGACACCTCAGGTAACCCTCCTGTGACAAATTACAAAAAGTACATATATTTTAATAAAATCACCCACAAGATTTTAGAGGCTGCATCAGAGCAAGGAAACTGCCAATCTGCTCTCAGCTCTTTAATGGTGGGCTTGATTAATCACTAATGAACTACAAAAATACTGTTTTCTGTTCTAACAATGAAAAGCAAAATTATACTATGATATTAGAGTGACAAAAGAATCAGTTCCCTTACCTCTTTCGATAATGTGTTTATGGATTGCGGAGTACTACTTAGTGTCTGTAAAATAAATAACTAAAACATGCCTTCTGAACTCCAATTTTTCCCTTTCCTCTCCAATGCTTCAAAATGCGATACTGATAAAATGCTGTTTCCTATCCCTCAAGCATAGTAATTCTCTGACAAATTATATCCATACAAACTGCAAGAAAGAGCTTCCTTTTAAGACTTGTTGCTTTGTAAGAGGGATAAAAACTTTGAAAATCATAAATTTACATGACAATTTGTCAAATATTCTAGAAAAGACAAAAATACATCTGACACATATCATATCTAAGCTTTTATATCAACAGATAGTCTGGAATAAAGAAATTTTGACACAACGTTAGTGTCAAGGACAGTACCTATCCCTCTGCTTGCTTTTTTTTTTTTTTTTTTTTGCAGTGAGACTAGTTTTCAGTAAAAAGTGTTTAAATTTTTGATATAATAAAAGTTTCATAGACAGGTATCCTTATCAGCTCTCATACAGTAATGAAAATGAACATGCTATACAGCACGATCACAGAGAGAAAACGAGAAAAAAAAAATCTAGGCACTGGTGACATGAGAGCTGAAAGCCTGAAGTCTGTGGGGGGATTTTTTGTTTTGCTTTGTTTGTTTGTTTTTTAGTCAGTATTTGTTCTACTCAGCTGTAAGATGCACAACAAATCAACTTTCCAAGTCACATCCAAACACATGCATTTTTTAATGAATGTAAGCCTTCATAGGAGACTTCTAAATTTTCATGAAAGGATCTAAAGAAAAGTGTTCTTTGAGCTTTTCTTCTAGATCCCCATTTATTTAAAAGACATGACTTTATTCTAAATTTAGTTGCAGTTAACAGTAATGGTAGAAAACTGGGTGCTGTCTGCTTAGGAAACAATTTTTAGGGTCTGAAAAGACAGAAGAGGAAATAATTATTTTGACAACACTGAAACTGTATGAGCAGATTTTTGATCAACTCGCCAGTGACACATCAGTTAAAGTGCAGACTTAGAAGGGTCAGAACTGAGTCAGGTGTGGTACAAAATAGCTTCACAGGACTTTAAAAAAAATCTTGCTCACATTTGTATCTGTTTTGTAAAATAGCAAAAATGTATGGTGATCTTACATCTTTGCTCCATTGATTGTATTGTTCTAATACTTCTGAAAAGTTTTCTCTTCTTAACAGCTTCCATCGCTTATTTTGCGTAAGCCAGCTATTACTTGTCTGATGATCATCTTTGTTTTCCTGAGGACGATACCTTTATCTTCCTTGTCTTTAAAGCGTTTTTGAACCTACTCAAAATTTCTGAACTAATACTATTTTTTTCACTGAGAACTGTCAAAGATAAATGCAATCTTAGTAAATGAGGTCTGAATTTACAATGCCTAATTCGCTCTCTTCTTGACTCGCTCAACAACATAATGTCAACAAATGTTTTTATAATTTAGGGGTTTTTTTTTGTCGTAAAGAGAAGTAGTTTTAAAGTGCTGCCTATTTATAGTAAAGTACAGTTAGCACCTGGATTAAACATAAAGCTGAAGTAATAATTGAATTTATTCAAGTTCTTCCAGGCAAACACAAACATATATTTCAAATCTAAGTTATAAGGGTATATGTATACATGAAGAATCTATTTTGAATGGTCCTAGTTATGATGTAAAAATCTATTATTTTTTTTCCTGTTCTGTAACTCATACTTCCAGCAATTATCAAGCGGTCTTTAACTTCCAAATAAAGATTTTAAGAATCTTAGAGATGGTTAGAATTCCACCACCAAAATTAAATTCATGTCACAAACTCATATGAACTGAAGATCGTCCTTTGTGTTCTTGACATTATCCCCTAAAATTTCTCTCTTAATTAAAATTAATGTATTTCATATCTATACCTACATCTCATTTCTTCTGGATGGAAAGATTTGAAATTCATCTCATTTCTCATCTCCCTGAATTATAAGTTCACTTAAGAACAGCTCCTCCTTTATATTTGTTGCCTCTGTAACTTTGCATTCTTTACTATTCTTAATATTCATTACTAATAAACCTAAGCATTATGAGCTAGCAAGTGAGGAATAGTTGATATAATTTATAGAAGTACTTTCACTTTGTTATGCAGGCATGTATATTGCTCATTTCCTGCCAAAGTATAACTTCTTATTGCAGTGTGGAGTTACATTCTTAACCGATGAATTCTTAATCTGATTTCAGACTTACTGCATTCACTCTTCAGAATTAAATGTCAATTACAAGTTCTGCAAATAGCAGATGGGCAAAAGAATTTGATTTTTTTTTTTTTTTACTGTATCAGAGATGTGCTAAGAATTTTGGCAAGCATACAATTTCTTTTTTTTTTTGTTTTAATGGATAGTGAAAACATTGGATTTTGGAAAAATACAACATAATGCTATGAGAAGGAGAGGAAAATAAACAATGATCAGCTGTCTATGGTTTTTGATGGAAGGAAGAAAAGCAGTACTGAGAGCAATTTTACAGCATAAAGAGCCCTAAAAGATTCAGGTAATGTTTAAAAACATTGCTCATGATTAGATTTTCCAGATACAAAAGCAAATGCAAAACTTGCTGATGCCTAACTAGAAAACAATAGACATGTATTGTGTCCATTTTATTGCTGATATATAATGTTACACATAGAAATGTAACAAATCTCTACAATTTTGAGTAAAAAAATTGCTTCAAAGTCTCAAAGTTTGATTGTCCATGGTCAGAAACCACCTTTGAAAGAAAATGTGTGTGTCTGTGCTGACATGGTCTGAAATGAATACGTTTTTATTTCTATACTTTGTGTATTAACTTCTAGCACTTAGTAGATCCAAATAATGCTAGCATAACATATTCCTCTTCTTCTGACAACGGATTCTCATCCTGCTGCCAGTTAATCTCCAACGTATATAAAATGTTTTGTCTTTTCCTATCAAGTATTTAATTTCTTACCTTAGTATTAGGTGTCCCATCATTTTTCCATATTCTTTTGACATTGATTTTTTTTATTTATATACTGTTCAGCTGAGGGTATATATGGCTATTGAAAAGAGTGATTACTAAAGCGCAGCACTGTAACATAAGGATAAACAAAAGTTAATTAGGACACAGTCATTTAGATGATCCTTTTATCACTCTTCCAGGATGAATGGTAATGAATTAATCACAAAAATTGTAATTCTAAAATAGCATAACAGCTGATATGCTAATGGACCCCTGCAATTCTTTATTTCACATACATGAATTACACATTTTTTTAAGTGTATTTGTGTTTTCTGTGGTGCTCTGATTTGGCTGATTTATTTAGTTTGTAAATAAAACCTAAATAACCAGAGATATTTTGGAATTGGGATTATTATACTTAATGGTACTTCAATAAGCTAGGGCTAGACTAGCTTTGGAATGTATTCCAATCTCTGCCTGCCTCATCTGGCACTTTGTGTGCATTAGTAAAAATCTAATACTTTTCATTGCAAAAACTGTTTGGTATCTTACAGTTTACTCTTGACTCAGTAATCTATCAATCACATATGCAATACCTATTTGGTTTAATTAAATTTAATGTATGTTTTTATGCCTCCTCAATGTCTATTGTTGAAATATATGTCTAAAACTGCCATAGGCTGCACTATAAACATTAACTAAAGTCTATGGCCCTCAATTCAAACTCTGAATCACATGAAGATAAAAGGATTAATGAGGATTAATGACTTTACAGTTAAAATTTAAGAAATCTTATCCTCAGAAATGACCATTGTATATCAGATATGCAATTCTGAAAGTGATAATATAACTACTTAGGATAAAATTTGTACCTAAAATCTCCTATTATATATTTAATTACAGTAAGAATTTTGGGGTGAATGAAAGAACTAGAAGAACTTGGGCAACATGCCTGCTTGTTTACTCCTTCCCTATTTGGCAAGAAACATCTGAGTTAACACTCTGAAGTCTGTTTCTAAACATTTAGTGATTTATGGTCATTTATTATGACACTTCACAATCTCATATAATGTATTAATTTTTATACCATAATAGTATTTTCATACCATATTAGTTTGATGTAGTATATATAAATGATGTAGATGTCCTGATGGAGAACACAGGAAGACCAAAGACTTACCGAAAATAACACCTGAGACAAATTTTAACAGCTTTTATCATCTAATTTAATCACTACCTCACAAACCAAAAGCGCGACAGACATATACTAGCACAGATTTCCATTATATCATATTTCAGGAATCAAAATATGGCATTTTTTCCAAGTAATAATTAGAATTCCATTTCTAGAGTAGGCATCTGAGATACATGTTTTTAATACTTTTTATACCCAGCTCTTCACTGGAGTGTTTCATTTACTCAACAGTGGCCATTTATTAGGTAGAATATACTAGTGAAAGACCATGACAAAAAATATTTTGTGAAATTTTTGTTGTACCAACCACTCTGAAATTCTCTTTGTGACACCAAAAGAATCTCTTTAGAAAACTAGAGCAAGCATCTCTAATGCTAGAATTGCTCACGTCCTCAAGTGTCTCAGAGGAACCTATAGATGTTGACTAACAGCTGACAAGGCATTTCAAGCACTGATGATAACGAAGTAGAATAATAAAAATATATTTACTTTCTAATTATCCTTATTAAAATATTTAGAGCCTGAAGTTTCACAGTTGCTCTTATTCTCTGGGAATGCCAGAATCTGAACAATTCCCTCAAGTGATGTCTTCGTGCATCAAAGTGGGCTATGATCTCTTTGTAGGAAACACTGACCACTTTTGCCTAATGATATTACTCTTAATTCCTTCTCTTCTGTTTTCAAAGTGACATCTATTGATGTGTTTTCTTTATCTAGCATTGCTGAAAACCTCCTGTTTTCCCATCATCTGCTTCAAGTCTCATGCTAACATGGGAATCATATTATTTCACCTGTGAGTTTTCCACATGACTGTGTGATACAAAGGAATATTTGCCAGTTATAGTCAGGATTGTGATGAGCAACTGCTAGAAACTCTTGTGTACACAAAGAAAGACAGTATTGAAGGATTGACAAGAAGAAAGACAGGATTGATAAAAGAGCTGTAACAGAAGCATAAAGAAATAGGTGTACATTGACTGTGTTTCCCATTTTCTTCATATTATTGTCAAATTCAGCTTCAACTAAATCAATTTTCCTGGTAGCGTTTTTTCGAAGCTTGCAGGGTTATAATGAGAATCAAAACTCATAACTTTTTGCTTGTGTCCTTTCTCAGTTGCTAGGTTTGGGCTCTAATACAAAGAAAATCCCTGACGTTATTTCAATTGATTTTCAGAATCAAATTTGAAGTGTTCAGTTTTGCTACTAATCCACATTATGACTTAAATGTCCAAGATATGAACACTCAGAAAAATCAGAGGTCTTTTACCTTTTTTCAAGACAGTCTTTGGCCAGAATCCTATTGGATATGTTAATGCTTATTTATTTCTGTAAATAGTACTAGTCATAATCCCATCAGTGCACAAAAAACAGATCTACAGTGCTGAAAAAAAAGTTTAGTACTTCCTTGTGATTTGTGATCAGGGACCTAAAATAGGTGGAAGCATTGGTAACAGATGTATTTCCAAGGTAGGTGAGGTTTATTTTTCTGGTTGCTTTGCTCATGTCTTCCCAAGCTACCAGCACATACCATAAGATAAAATTTAACTAACTTAGTATTTTTCTTCTTTTCATTTTTGAACTTATTTTTGTCTTAAGACAATGAAGAATCTTATGCTATTCCTAACTAAGGAAGAAGACATACCATATGGCAAAATGGAAAAGGAAATGTAAACATGTGAATCACCTTGGAGATGAATCACATTGCTGTAAAACAAATCATTTGCATTTAAATAACTTATCTCATTTTCACCTAATTTAAAAGTGATTTTTATTCTTTCTCAGCAAATCCCTAAACTTGTGGACCAGTTTGATCATATTTGTGCAATAAAATTGAAAATTTCAGATATGGTGGATAATCAATTTTAGTCACCTCATCTGTGTTTTCAATCTCATTACAGATTGCAATTTTCAGTGCAGATTACATGATGACCCATCAGAGGCTTTGTTGTTTCTGAATTACCGATTCCTTGCCTACTGCCAGATAAGAACAAAGCCTATGCATCAGTCTGACAGCTTGCAAACAGAAAATGGGCTTGTAGGATTGGATTTAAATCCCAGGTGTAGGGCATAATTACCACATCAGTCATGCAGTAACTGAAAAATGGTATTTCAACAAGAAAAATTACATTCCTTTTATAGTGCCAACAGAAATCATTATTTGAGGCTTCATACTGATTCAGTGTATCATTTTAGGTGCACTGTACTCATTAAATCTAATATTTGTTGCAACTAAAAAAAGTTATTGTTTCAGATACTTTTGTGGATCACGTAGCTCAAATCAAGATTTGTGAAACCTTGACAGTACAGAGGTCATTTAAAGGTGCAATATATATCATACAAATGAAACAACAGCAGAGACCAAAGCATTCAGACCCTCTTCTGCTGTACTGCAGAAAGCAAAAGAACGCTAAAGTAGGAAAGCATGAATCCTACTCTAGAAAAAACTCTGGGATTAGGTGGTTGAGGCAGGCATTTGATGATACACTAAAATAAATAAAGTGGTAACAGGAGGTTATCAACTTTTGTGAGGGCTTGTCTGCTCTCTACATACATTACCAATCATTTTCTCGTCTTAAAAAAGGAAGTTAATAAGAAATCATTGAGACAAAATAACTCTTTGGTACAGATTTACTGTATTTTCAGATTTCAAAGCTTGACTATGCTCAATTCTATTTTATTATTAAATAGACAATAAAACGATAAGAAATAGTTGTATTATTCTGTTAAACATACATGGATGGCTCAATTGATACCATACATCAATACAGAGAGGGTCATTTCACCAAGAAGAGTCATTATGAACATGACTTCCACAAAACATTTCATCTACTTTGCCAGGTTTCATGTCATATGAGCCACTGTCAGAAATATATATTGGATATACGCATAGATACTGGGGAAGATATAAAAAAGGACAACTGCATAAGCCACTATTAAACCCATAGACAGCTAGCCTTGCTCCAGCTCTTGCTCTCTCTAGCACTGCTCTCTCTTTTCTCCTAGCAATATTTCTAGAAATCTATCTCCAATGGTTACTGCGAATGACTTCCTATCACAAACTCCATCTCCTGCATCACTTCTGAGACAAAGACAATTTGGTGTCCAAACTAAACTAGAGAGCGACTCTTGCCTCCTCCTCATTGATCAATTTTTGATCCTATGTCTCCAGGCAATGGGGAACCCTTAGGGTACCAAGCATTTGGGGGAATTTATCCTTCTGTCTCAAGTCAGTTGTATGCAAAAGTCAAAGGATCTTGACAATGTGCCGGGTGGTTGCACTCAGAACTGAGGTTCACAGAGATACCTATAACCTACCTTAAACAGTTTCCAAAAAACAGCTCCTGCTTAGGTAGGAGGAAGAGCCAGGAAGTAGAAATAAATACTGAGCAGAGTCTGGGGGACACTAACAAATCTTTTAGCCCTGAGGAGAACTTACATTTTTTTTTTTTTTTACATTTTTTTTTCTTTCATTTCCTGTCATGGATTTTCATCTCTTGGGGTATGTTGCTGTTTGAGGAAAAGGTCCATTTTGCTCAGAGGGTTGTCTGTAAACCTTGTACAAATTTGAACAGTATTCGAAATTCCTGGTTGCTGAGCATGCTCATAATGCAACATAATTCTGTTCTGTGGTTTTTTGTTTTGTTTTGTTTTGTTTTGTCAATATGCAGGCAGAGATGCAGAAAAGACATCAAAGACTCACTGATGTAAGTTATTGTTAATATGTTCATTGGGTAAGTAGTTCAAGAAATTCTGTCTCAGGATCCATTAATTTGCTATTCTGAATATCTAAAACTAGGATCTGCAGGGGACAATTTTCCCAAGTTCTTCAATAGGAAAAACGAGAGGTGAGTGTTGCTCATCACAGCTCATTGTTTAAATCTGGAGCTTGTTGCTTTAATTTGCAGTTTTCTATGGAACAGTCTTTACATCCAAATAAAATTCGTTCCGTGGTTTATTATAGCTTCAAAGACTAAGAGAACTGGAAAAGGTTGGATGCTGTGATCCTGGAGAGAATAATAAATAGTTGCTTGCAGATCAGGTGGTAGCATTAATGCTTTGATATCTGGCCAAGCAAAGTGAATGAAACTAGAAATTAATATTTTTTCTACTCTGGAAATGCCGACTCCTGTAATACTGTGGAGAATGGAATTTAACTGCATGAGTGCTATCAGCGCCTTACATGTCATAGATAAATTGTGGGGTCAACACAAAGCAGACTTGGGGATTATAAATTATGTTGGAATTGCACCGCATTTTGAAGATAATGTGTTTTATATCATGCCTTATTTCTCAGTCTTCATAGATTTTTTAACCTCAGCCATCTTAATGCAAGAGTTCTTTTGAATTCACTTTGTTCTAAATTAAATATATTTTTAACACTTTAGGACAAAACATAAAACTGCTAATCTTATTGCAACTTTTAATCACAAACATGCAATTCACTAACTGCGCATACATATATATTCTGGAGGATAGCATGAAGGTATGATCTAATTATGTTTTGTAAATATTCAGTGTTATAATATTACAGCTGTAGTATAAGAATGAATGCATTTTTCATTTTTACTTCTTCTCAACATTAATATTTAGTTTTTCCTTTTATTCTTTTGTTTTTATCCTTAGGGCCCAAATTATCAAACACAGGCAGCTAACTTGAACACACAAAATGTAAGGACAGCAAACAGGTAAATGGGCATGCAAAACACTAATTTACACTTGCAAAACAGGTAATTTCACGCACTGGCGGTAGCCTGCACATGCAATTATTCATCTGGTTCATGCATATGCATGGCTTTACCACAATTCCCTATTCACATATGTGCATATATTTCACAGGCACAGTTTAGCCACTGATATTTAGTCATTATGATTTCTGTGCATGCTTAAATCCTCCAGCATCAAGTTAGAATAGAATAGAGGTTCATGATGCATTCACAGTAGGTAACTATATCATATCAGTAGTCTGCTAAGAAAGATGGCTTCAGTAAATTCAGGGATTCAGATTATTCCATACTACTCTGTTTTCTTTTGCAGTAGCATCTCGTGCTTTCCCAGAACCTCTACTTCCCTCTTCTTTACATAATTGACTTTCAGTATTTTAAAGGAAAAGATATGAACTGCAAGATACTTAACCACAGGGTAACAAGTGAAAAAACACTTAAAACGTGTCATATTCTCACCCTATGGAGTTACTAACAAGCAAGGAGACAACCTATATGTAACTACTGTGGGTTCTTTAAAGCTTCAAGAGTTGCCTTTTCCTTACCGCAAAATGACAAATAGCAATGAAGTCATATAGCCGATCAGATGCATTGCACCCATAAATAAATAAATAAATAAATAAATAAAAATCACATATATCTTTCTCTGTACAGTAGAATTCACCATCCTTCTATGCTGAATTAGTCTGCATAATAGATGAGTACTAGATGGGTACTAGATGAGTACCCATCAGAAGATGGTCACTGTAAACTGCATTTTGAGGAAAGAGCTGCCTCACATATCCACTAAAAAACTCTGAGTACGGTTGTCCCCTGTCAATGTGATATCCTAATTCTGAGTAGTTCAACACTCAATGGATGGGGACATCTCTTGTCTCAGGCTCTAAGATCTGATTAGTGTGAAATAAAGAACTAGGTTTTGCTATTATGAGCTAATAGATAACAAGAAGTCTCTTCGGTCAGATCAGAAGGAGGCTGAATGGAGAATGTGTTCTCCATTACGCATAAGAGAAGAAAACAGTTAAAAGTGCTTAATAATTGCATAGGATATCAGTCCATCCACAGGTGGGGGACCTACAAAGTTTGAATAATACATCTGTCCCTGTACATGTGGGGTTATTTACAAAAACAGCACATACTACTTATTTTAAAATGGAAAACTGGAAACGATTGCTTTCCTTTCCTCTTCCCCTACCTCTTCTTCTCTGTTCTCACCAAGTTCCAAAACAACTAAGCACATATTTCAGTTTTCCACAACAAAACAATTACCCCTGGGCAATGATCAACCACAGAAGCTCTCGGCCTGAGAAATAGCTGCTTCAAAAAAAAATTGAACAAAGATAATTGAATAATACAGATAAAATATTCATCAATTGCAGAGGAAGAAAAGGCAAATCTATTGCTGCCTTTTAGTCAAAAAGCTTCTGATATGCAAACAGAGAAAAAGAACTACTGCACATTTGAAAATTTAATTGTTACTATCAACTACTGTTACAGTTATGATAAAGGGTGCAATATTAAAAAACACCAAGTGGTATAAACACCAAGTGGTATTGCCATTTCAGAACCATTATAAGTCACAACCCTTCCTTTCTGACAGTAAATGAAATCTGATTAATTGCATTTGAGCTAAAAAAGGAAGTGTAAATGCCAAGAAAGTAGAGTTAATTTTAAAATTGTGGTGACTACGCTTGTTTTAAACATGTATTGTGACACCTAAGAATAATTACAAATAAGAACATAGAATTAATAGAGTAAATTGTTTCTAAGCCTGAACAATGTCAGAGAGTCAATGATTTTGCGACATCCAGCTGAAGAATATTTACCTTTAAAACATAATATTTTACATATTTTAAAAAAAAATTAAATAAGATCCTGGTCACAACCTCTTGAATTCTTCCTCTGATTTTTTGAGTCCTTGAACACCCAGAAAAATTGGGGGCTTAGAAAGTTGCCTTCATATTTTTTCCAGTTTGAACTATAGCAAGAATTCCAAACAAGAGAGGGAAAATAAGTCCTTGGTTTGAATGAGCACATGCCCTATTCTTGCCGGCTTGCCCTTGTCTTAACTTTAGGTATAAACAGACGATATATGTCACCGTTAAAAAGAGTGACTGAAGTTCTTGGTACCAATCAATACCAAATATCTTCCTATACCAGAGGATTGTACAGCAGCTAAGCAATAAACTAGTCAGATTGGCATTCACCCCACACACTAATCCTAAACCCTAACCTTATCTTATAGTTAGAAGACTCATCGGTAGAAGAATAAAGAATACAAATCCTTGGCTTCAGATGACACCAGCCTTCTTCTTGATATCAGCCAATACCTTTTGCCTTTCCTTTTGTATAGTTGGTTCTTTTAATTCTTTTATATGGATTAGAATTATGTTCATTTTGGGAATCTAGGGCTGCAGGAGCCCAGGTTATACTGGATACTGCTGTGCCCTCAAAGTTAGGGAGAAAAGAGAAAAAAAATAGAGCTGATATCTGTTTCTCTGCCTTTGTATTGGATTTGGTTACCTATTTTTTATTAATGTTATGGCCAATTTGGAGACTAGATTTTGATTTCGGAATGCAAAGCAACAGGGTCCTATTTCTTCTCAGATACCTCAAGACCCGCACAATTATAAGAAGCTCTGGTAACTTAAGGTAGAAATGCCCTAAGTTCTTTCTTATTGAATGAGTAATAGAGGATATTTGTCACTTGCGTTGGTGGTATTATAGCATGCCCCCAAGAGGATATGCTGCATGTTTTCAGGATGTAATGTGAAAACCTGAGGGAGTGTCAATGGATAAAAGAGAACCAAAGCTGGTACAAATTTTGTTCAATACTCTAGAGGGAGCAGTACCTGGAGCAAAGCTCTACAGTCACATTTGTACTTTGTTTCAGAAAAAATAAGTTGGTTTACTCAGAGATTAAAAATAAAATATTTTAAATGTACTATATAATATAAAGATATCTGGATTTAAGAATAAACAGGGCATTTATTTTTGGGGAGAAGGGTCATGTAGAGTCAGCTCTTTTTCCTTTCCTTCTTCTTTTTCTTTTTCCTTTTCTTCTTCTTACTCTTCCTGACACTTTTAGAAGCAATCTGTTTTAATTCTGTTCATTTAAGCGCAAAAATATTGCAAAAATATTCTAACTTGTACATTGTATTTACACAAAAATATTTCATAAAACTGTTTTATTCTTCTCAGTTTGCATGGCAAATAACAGCCTTTCCCTTCAACAAAGGAATTAATCATTTACATTCAGTGGCCTGTGTTTTGAAGGTGATCAAAGCAAATGATCACACTCATTTCTTCTGAGCTTAAAATCTCTGAATTGTTCTCCAAATAATTTTTCTCCAAAAAAATAATGTTGACATTTGGAGAGAATGCAAGAAATGCCCTGAGCATATAGGTGGTCTTGCAAATTCACATTTTAGGATTTTATAAAATTAACCGAAAATCCCACTGAGGTTAGGTTTTATATTTGTTGCATCTAAGCACAATGTTTCCTTCTTCAGATTAAACGGCAATCATCAGATGCTAAGTTATGGAAGAGTGACATCTGGTTCCTTGGCAGACACCTCAGGCAACTGCGTTAATGACTTTGGAGATGGGTCTGTATCTGTAATAGAGTTAAATTTGTTGTCTGGATTGTATTATCCTTTTCCTCTCTCTCTCTCTGTTTTTTTTTTTTTTTTTTTTTTTTCCTTTTTGTCCTTTAGCTAACATTGGAATCACTGAACCACTCATAATCCTGACTTATAAGCCTTTTTTTTTGTATTTCCATCTGCTACCATATGAGGGTTTTTTTTCAGAAAACTGAGAGAGTAGTTTGCAAAAGTTATAAACTGTGATACAACTTCAAAGGGAAATTTGTGTCTCTTGGAAGTGCATTTTTAATGCTTGATAAAACTGCGGATGTTTGACAACGTTTATTCCTCTTTTAGATTCTGTGAAAGAAATGTGCACTTACTGAATACTTACCCTTATAATTAAGAACTGCAACTAAAATTTCATTGTAAAAGCACTTCTTCAATAAAATTTTAAACAGGAAGATAAAACTATTTTATCATTTATCACAGGTAAGTATGTATGAAAGTATATGTATGTGCATAGGTATAACATACACGGTATTTCTAACTTACAGTTGAAACATACAGTTGAAACATACCAACATTATGGGGCCAAATATCTACCATATTTAACAAGCATAAAATATACATTTTACACATTCTTTTTTTATTGAAGTGTGATATTCTAAAATTTGTGTAACCTATTAAAATGCTAATGTTACCAAAATGTCTGAAATCCTTTATTCTGAAACAAGAGTATTATTATTAGCCCTCCTATCTGTCATTTGCACCTGGTTGGCTTGCATAGTGCATAAGACCTCAAAATACTGATTGGATCTTTAGGCACTGATGCCCTGGAGAAGAACTGTAAATCCCTTGCTCAGGTCTCCTCCATGGATAGGGATCATCAGTATAACAGGAGACTTCAGTATAATTCCTAGCCCTGCATTTGCAGCTATTAAATCCTGGGCAGTTTAGCTTTTCCCTGCTGGCTTATAGCATATGTTTCAAATGGAGTCAGCTGGCACTTGAATCCTTAGGCTGCAACACCATCCCACGTGCTGCTTCTGAGGTAACCAACCTTCAGAACCTCCCTGAAGTCTGCATAAACATATGCAACAGAGCACCTACATAGTGAGAGAGCAATAAATACAATATGCCACCTAGGACTTCCTCCAGGACCAAAGAACACGAGGAACTGACAGTAAGTCTTTTTGCTTTGATCTTGGAAACCCTATGAAGTTAGAAACATAGCTACATCTCAGGCTTGACTCGGTACTCTGGAAATGACATGACAAGAGCGTACCTCATCCGTGTTCCTTTCTGAACACGAACATGACAAATCTCTGATGGCTGAAAGGATGGCTGAAAGGATGCAGTGTACAATTGATAATGCAGCCTTTTTTTTGTCAGCTAAGACTTGCTCCATCTACGATTTGACCTATCCCAAGGAAATAGCTAGCAATGCAAGTGAGGCTAGTAACTCAGAAGCCTAAAAAATATTATTAGAAATGTCTTAAAGATATAACCCATAGGCAGAAAGAAAGTTTACAGTGCTTTTCTGAATATATTAAAGTACGCAGATACTACATTTCCTAGGCTGAGTATCTGTTACTATGCACATGTATCCTTTTGCTTCCTTAGGAGCTATTAAAGCATTCATTTACTTTATAAAAGTCAGTATTTGTTATTTTAACTTATAGCTGAAACACTCATATGACATGCATTTATCATATTTAATTGGGAAGAACTGAAAAACATGCATTTTGCATTTTTTATATATACGCATGACATTTAAAATGTGTGTAATCAAATAAAATGCTAAAGCAAATTACAGTTAAGAATTTATAAAAAGTCAATTTTCAAATTAGAAGACACTCGGAATGAAATTCTAGATCTTTAATGATAGAAATATACGTTATCATTTCCCAGCACTATCTAAAATTGCTTGTAAAAAGAAAGGACTGCCATGAAAGCATCTCTAGTTTAATTAGCCCAAATGTTGAGAAATCTTTGGAAAATCAAATATTTTTTTCCTGTTTTGTCAGGTCGGAATAAGCACAGTGTAGGTATTACAGCCAACATGAAATGTCTGCCAACTCTGAATTACTCTCATTAGAAATAGTGGAATCTTTTCTTTCAAAAGTTGTCAGTCTCTTGTGTCTTGCTCGACATAAAACTTCAGCCCTATAAAAAAGTCAGCGCTGCCATAAAGGTGCGAACAGATGTTTTATCTCCACATTTTGTGCATAAATGCAAGTACTCTAATGTAAATTGATCAAACTGTAGAAACAAATCATTTAGGATTTTTCTAGTGATTAATAACAGGAGCCAGTAATCAAATCTCCCTGCCACCAGCACATCTGTTACAGAGAGTTTCTAGTTTGCCCTATTATGCAAATGTGCAATAAAACAAATACATTACTTGACTTAACAGCTGGTTGAAAAACATTATTTTTAGGTGATTTTTTTAATGCATTGTTTTTACCATTGGTAGCTGCTTGATGTAGACTAATTCAATTACGTTTATGTGAAGTGTTACAGAACGGGGAGAAAAGGGAGCATCATGCTCTTCCCAGAAACTGCTGCAGACTTTTAAAACTATTTAGAATTCCTCAGATACAAATAGCTTCTGGTAGAGCAATGTCCAGAGGAGAAGAGAGATGTGCTGGCATCCAATATTTTAAACACTACAGATTTCCTCCTGAGACTTGTCTCTTCAATACCGGTAGTGCCCATTAAATAAATTAAATCGCATGGTTCTTGGGAGGATCAACTTTTGTTTCATAAATGCACATCAAAAGGTGTGTGACATCAAAAAGCTATTTCTGGACAGACCTTTACCTTGACAGGTTCATGGACTGGGAAGAGGAAAGCATCCATAGAGAATTATCTCCCATTTGTGGTAAGGCTGTACACACTGTGGACCTCAGCACTCCTCAGCTCCAGGACCTGAGAACTTCCTCAGACATCTCTGCTTTATACTGGAAGAGCTAAATCCACTTTTTTTCTGTTGATTGGAAGAACAAACAAAGCAAAAGAAGGAAAATGCATCTCCTAGACAGAACTTTGTTCTGGAAATATTTGTTCAATTTTTTAATGTAACCATACATGTAACCCAAACAATTCTGAAATATATTTTATAGTTTTTTTCTTTGCTATAATACCAGACAAACATTAACTTCAAACAAATATATTTTTTCCACTCCCTGGGTTACCAAATATCCAGCTGTGCCAGCAAAATATATTGCTCTGAAGGGATGCATTTTAATGCAGTCATCTTAGATCAGAATGGGTTGGTTTATCAACTGTATTCAAAAATAAACAAACCATACTTTTTAAAACAAAATAACTACTTGAATGTCTTACAACTATTACTGATAGATCACACTAATAAAAAATGTGTGTAATCAGGTTATAGTAGAGAAAAAGAAATATCTGTGCCATAGAGTCCACTTTTAAAAGGGAGATGAACCATAAATAAATTCTTCATTTTCATGAACCACTCTCTCAAAAAAATCAAAATAGATACTGTAAAAACTTTCATGGTCACTTTTCTGTATGAGAAACCGAAAAGAGATAAAAATACCCGAAGAAGCATACAGTCCTTATTACATTTTGCTGGAACTAGAAATTAATGTGTGACACAGTTGCTGACATCATACAATAGAAAAATCTGAGGTGCCTTTCCGTATTCTGGTGTTGACGTGTGCTTTGTACCACACACAACTTTTACACTGATTAGTAATTAATAAATATTTAGTAAGACTATGAGAGGAATCTGCAAGTTGTCAGTAAACATTCATGGAAAGAAAAACATATGATCCGCTAAAAATATGCCCACTGTTTGCAAGTCAGTAAGCTAGCAGGAATTGCATATAAACAAAGTTAGAAGGAAACCATGGTGCAGTAACAACACAGAAAAAGGAAAAAAAAAAAAAAAAAAAGAAGTAAACTCATAGTGCTCAAGTACAGCAGAAATAACGACCTCCAAATTAATATTTCAAGAGAAAATTATGGGGAATGAAAATAAATCATGGGATCAATGAACATAATTATCCTGATTGAATCAGTGGAATTGTAGAAAATGAATGAATGAGCTGAAGTTACACAGACACAGCAAAATTATATATTTAAAGGATACATAGTGTAGAACCAGAGAGGGCACTGACATCACAAAAAAGGTCACAGGAACCCATGGTAATAGAAATTCTAAAATAAATAAATAATTAAATAAATAAATTTGAAATACTAGTTAGAGAGTCAAATATTGTTCCACTGCCCTCACAAAAACCATTCCCCTCCTCCCCTAGCCTCAGCTGTTCACATATGTCCATCAGCTGCTCTACATGCCAGCCTTAAAATCCATACAGAAAAGCATATGGTTTTGATTTATTTCTGGTAACAGAGCAGACTATATCTACATGCAACTCAAGGAAAAGTCACAGAACAGATTGCCCACCATCTCCTACCTGTTGATGAAGTAATTCTTGATTTAATTGCTACATCTTGTTTATCAGAGTTTGCAATATATCAGGAATATTTTCTTTAAGCTAGGCTCCTAGCTTTCACTGAAGGGAAACCTGTGTTACTTATGTTCTTAGTTGTACATTTTGGAAGCTGCAAGATCAAGTTTACCCTATGACCTTACTGTAGATAAATGTGCAAAATATAATCATACACGTTGTGTCCTTGGACCTGGAAGAAAGTGGTGGAATTCAGGATGGCACCCTACAGAAGAAACACACTCGAAGAACCATGCAGATCAAGAAATTCACCCCTTAAAAATGAACAAATGCTTATTTGTAATTTGGGTTACATAATGTGAAAGAATTGTTTGAAAGCAGGAACTGAGAGGAAAACTAGGGTTTAACAGAAGTTTGGGCATTACAGAAGCTTGCTTGGAGTGATAATACAGGTGCCACTTCCAGGATGGTTGGTATGCACGGACTCAGCTCCTCCACTGTTCCCTGAGCAGCACAACCTGCCCTCCTCGCAGCTGCAAAGGGGAGTAATGGAGGATGGAGCGGAGTGAAGACACCGTGGCCAAACTCTGATGCACTCCCCGTGCTGGGCTGCTGATAAGCCACACAGTGGCTGTCTAATGGGAGATATACGATAACAAATCCGGTGCTGAGCCAGCAAGGGTGGCAAATCACTCCTTTCAGATGAACTTTGCTTGAACTTTGCTCATTACAATGTCCAAACCACACCTCCATCCCAAAAGTTACCCGCCTCCGAGGTACGACCACCCCTCACTGAGCGTGCGCTCTAGATTTTTGGTTGACTGTACCTTTAAATGAAAGCGAGAAACTTTTTCACCAATCAATAACAATATTAAGGATGACTCTAGTCCACCTGAATGTAAAGAAAAGTATAAAAGGTGAACTAAGGATGAAAAGGAGAGGGGAAGAATCCATCCTAACTCTTGGGTCAGTAGGTGGGCTGATCCCCCTTTCCCGCCCTCGGACTGGCGCTCTGACTGAGGAGACTACGAAGTGAGAGGGAAGATTCCATCTTAAATTCTGGATTGGTTGATGCACTGATGCCCCTTTCCTCTCCTCGGGCTGGGTCGCTGCCTGAGGAGACTCGAGACTGAGAGCCCTCTCCGATCTTCTGGGGTGAGTGATGATTGCACATTTGTACATCAGAGCTAGCTAAAAACCCCACACTGTAGTAGAGAATTTCCTGTACTGACATCTGAAACCTGCTTTGTAAATGTTGCATTTGAATAAATCATACTGTTTGTGAACTTGGCTACTTGTTTGGGGGGAGGCGATCGGACCTACGGTCCATGGACTGTTCGTGATCCTATACTGCCAGACTCGAGCTTATAGTTGATCACACTGTTTGGGAGCTTGATTCGCTCCTAGGAAGGCAATCGGACCTACAGTCCACAGACTGTTTGCGAATCTGATACTGATTTGATATCTCCTTTCCCCCGCCACCACTACCACTACGGCTTTCAAATTGCAACACTTCATACTTATAAAAGGACAGAGATGCACCAAATAAAAAGGATGCCTTATTGGTCAATAAATATGCCATCTTAGGAACAAAACTATGTAGTAAATGTATAATATCATAAACCTATTTAAACTATGATCAAAGACATGGAGTTCTTAATTTGATGAACCACATTTCTCATGGTTTTCTTAGAACTTAAAGAGTCACATCATATTCATGTAGATATTCAGTGCTATTTATTTATTCTATCTAGTATGTAAATTATATTCATGAATGAAACCACCTATCAACATTTTCTATACAGCATCTTATTTTAAAACAAGCTGGATTCTGATAGAGTTTTGTGTTGTTCTGATGCTAAATATCAAGCACCTCCTTGATGCTAAAAAGGATATGGTGCTTGCAGAACCTCAGCAGTATTTGACATAACAAAACACTGACTCCTAGCAATAACTTAGAGCAAGATGAAATACTATTCTATGGTGTGACTGAAATGGGCTCTATGAGAAGAAACAATAATATTTCAGTACAAGAATCAAACCTGGAGGCTGAAGCCATAAAATCACTGCTTTCCCTGTGCTCTCAGATTTCTGTATTAAAACAAACAAATGAACAAGCCAGTCCATTTTGTTTCAGTCCCAGTAATGTAAGAGATATTCTTTCATCAAAAAAAGGTATATCTTTTAGAACTATCTGGAAACTTGCAACACCTTGAACAGTGTTTCCAAAACTCAAAGTTAAAACCCAGATCCATTTCTTTAAAGCAATTACAGGAAAGACAAAATATAAAGATAGCATTCAAAACAATATGTTGCAGAATATGATTGATTCTGAACTGATGCATTTTAAACAGTATTTCAGAACACTTGCATTCCACTGTTTATGTCATGAATAAACAGGTTTGGGATATATATATATTATATATGTATATGTAAAGAAACTGCACATCATGCTGAATAAACATTATCAGTGCTTTACTAGATGACCTAGGTCAAGTAATGTGAACAATCAGTATGTTCTTGTAGGGACAATCTTACAAGGCATCATGAATGTAGTTACTAATAAGGTAGAATGCACATGGCAGACTGAGGATGATGCATCCATTATATGGATGTCTGACAACATTTGGCTGACACAAATAATGAAAACAAATATTTTATGTTACAATGGAGTCATTTAGAAAATAGCAACAATAAAATTTCAAACATTAAACATGTTGCTTAGGTGATGATATGAAGGAAAGAGAATTTCTGAAATTGCTGAAAAGTTTCTGTAGTCATGGGAATAGAATGACAACAGAAGGGTTTAATTATCTATCAATAAAAAGCGTCAGGTTACAATATAAATATGGAAATGAGCTACTATAATGGTAGATTTATGGTGAACCATGGAAGGTGCTAGTTGGATGTAGAACTGCAAAAACATGATAATGTCAAGGATCTAGCTAGGACTATAGATCAACCTATAATTTTAACCCAGTTTGGGAAAAAAAAGAAAAAATAGGTACTTGTGGTGGATATATGCAAGAAATAGTAGTGATAATAAGTATCTTTTTTGATATTCAAATATTTTGATGCTATGCAGAGGACAGAACCACTTGGGAGAATAAGAGATAGTAGCAATTGTATATAACACTCAAGTAAGATATCTTCTACATGTAGCAAGTAAGGATTCTTCATTTCCTCTTGAAATTAAAAAATTTTCATGACACCTCTGTGAACATACACTGTATTATCAGTTTTCCCTACACCCATATAGACACAAGTGTACTACAAGTACAAAAACATATCTCAAACCTAATTTTACTTTCCAACCATTGAGGCTAAGGCATTCTGTTTCTGTAGCCAGGTGCGTGCAAAGAGTGGTGTATCACTTGGCTTCACTGTACTATCCATTAAAAACGGATAGTTCTTATTTGAATCTGGATCAACTACCACTGACACAATTCCTGAGAATGAGTTCACTTTATGTCTGTAGTACTACTGGAAGAAGCAAAAACTACTTTGCCACTCTTTAGTGGCAAAGACACTTCCAATTCTAAATAACCTTTATGCATCTGATGAAGGCTTCATTTATACATTTATCCCTTAGTTTTCTTAAAAAAAAATCTTAATATCACATGATGTAGACAAATATATATTTTTTTCCCAGTGAATCACATTCCCTAATGTATACGCCACCCACTTTCATGTCCTTTTTTTTTTCAAGAAGGTTTCACCTTTCTCTGAAGAGAATAATTTGAAAAAAGCAAAAGGCTCTCTCTTCTCTTTTTGACTGTTGCCGTAATAATTTCTAATCCTTGCCAAATAATCTCATAAACAGAAATTAAACAAAGATTAAAGTCAGGGCACTTTAATTTTATTTGAGGCTTTTCCCATCACTGGTTGTGTGACCAAAGCAGAGATTAAACTTTTTCTTCCTTTTCCTATTCCCTTAATGTAAAATAAGAACAGGCTGGTTATAGAATCTTGTGCCATATCTACAAAATATACGCATGATAAAAGAAAATAGCAAGAAATATATGACTTGGTTTGGGCAATCTGGCATTGATATTTGAATCAGATTTTTCCCTCTATTTAAGTAAACTTTCCATACATGTTCTTCAATGCAAAGGTTTTATTGGCCCATACAAAAAGGATCAAAGATAACTGCAAAGAGTGAAAGATAAGACTCTGTGTGCACCAGAAAAAAATCTTCCACATTGACCCTTGTAATGGAGAGATTTATTTCATATATGCTAACATAACATAACATAACATAACATAACATAACATAACATAACATAACATAACATTACAGGGAAGGGTAGGGAAGGGAAGGGGAGGGGAAGGGAGAGGAGGGGAGGGGAGGGGAGAGGAGGAAAGGGGAGGGGAGAGAGAGAGAGGGAGAGGGAGAGAGAGAGGGAGAGGGAGAGGCCTGATTATTTATTACTGATGTTACTGGTAAGTCAACTATCCAAAAACATTTGATGGCTAATCTAGAACCAAGATACAAATAAAGACATTAACAATAAGAACACTTTCTCTCTGCTCTACACCTAAAAATACTTAAAAATAAAAAATAATGGGGCATTTAGGGCATGATTTTAATGAAAAAAAGGATAGGATGGGAACTTGTGATCATTTTAAAATTTAGGAGGAGTGACAAAAATTAATAGAGTAATTGTTCTGCTCCTAGTTTCATTCCTGCTAATTCAGATTTATTCTAGTAATAAAACAACTAAAATATGTCCATAAAAATGTACTTAGTGGAAATACTATAGAATTAGGATGCATCACCGATTTCCAGAGACTTTGACCTTTCCTCATACCTTTGTAATCTCTTGTTGGGTATACGCAGTGTAGTTCAGTTAACTCTGGACTACTCTCTTTCACACAGAGCTATGATAGAAATACTTCTTTTAATGTTTTACAGAAAGAATTTATATACTCAGTTCAAAAGCAATTTCACTCTGCTCATTTTTTAAGCAGTATGGCTGAAGAATTAAAGTCTCTCTGTTTGCATTGAATATACCTCCTATTTGAACTTTACCATCTTCTCCCAACATTTACTTTAGTAAACAGCAAAGTAAGATAGAAATAAGTGAGCCATCAAAACCAGAATAAATTGCAAACACAATTGCCCTGTTCTATCGCCTTTCCTTCATGACAGCTCATAGCACTAGTTCATAGACACCAGATTTATCTGTTTAGCTTGGAAAGGTTCAGACCTTCATAATGCTTGAAGACTTTTGAAGTCCCTCTGCATCAGCCAGAACTTTTCAGGTTTGTAGCTATGTCCATTTCTACATTGTCATTTTTGTGTCCTTTCCCCTCCACTTCAACAATCTGAAATTTCTGTTGTTACTTTGGTAAATTTATAGATGTGCCCCATCAAAGGCTGCTTTGCTTTTCATGTTGACAAAAACACAGCTCTCTCTTCTAAGATTGTAAGGATGTAAAAATCCTTGAATAAAGTCAAAATGAAATGAAGCTAGACCTTGCCTATTTGCTACAGTGAAAACAACGACAACTTAAAGTTCCAAAAAAAAAATCCCCAAAACAAGACAAAATTCCTGAAAGACTGTTCTGTGAGCAGGTCTGGTAGCTCAGGAATTTCTGACTCCATTCCCAAATTTCCCAGAGTTTTCTTCATGCTACAGAACTCACATATGCATCCATTATCTGAAAATAGTGGCAAATTTTGAAAATGGAGAATATTTTGCCTGCATACATTCAATTTCAGACAGATATGAAACTTTAGTTAATCAATATATACATTATACACATATATGTGTATATACAGATATATACATATAGTTTGTGCTTTAAATTATGACAAGGCAGCCAAAACTAAATGAATAGAATCCTTTCTTACTTGTGCAAATTGAAGGAGGAAAGAAACACTGACAATCAGAGAATAAAATTCCAAGTAAAATCTGTACCAAAATAAAATTAATGTATCTATTACAAGTTCATTACTAGATCCTTGGATCAATATGTGATTTGTAAATTCAGGCTGAGCATATGAACTGAGCTGCCTCCGCTGAACTTTAACTTATTGGGCTCTGTTTTTTTCAGGTTTGCTTACCTCTTCCCAAAGAGAACTGTAAATGATTTTCTAAAATAAGTGAACTCAAAACATTCATTTCTATGAGGCATTAGAATATGTATATTAATATATGTATTATTTGGGGGGTGATGAATACGTTATTTCATAGTGTTCTCATTTCACAACCTTACATAAAGAATACAATGCTCCTCACCTGAAAAAGGTCCTGATGACTCATTCTATTTTAGAGTTGAAAGAATATTGATTATCCTTTAAACAGATTTAGTGTAAAACCTTCCTCAAGGTGGAGATAAGGAGAAATGCAGTGCAGGAACAATAAGACTATTTAATATTCTAACCTTAATCACTTATCTGGTGTCCATATTTATAACATTGCTCTCTGTGGCCAAGTTCTTTTGTCCTAAAGTACCACTCGGGGTGTTGTGTTATAATTCGCTAGAGAATACTTGATTGATCTAGCCTTCTACTTTAATTTGATAGCGATTGATAAAAAAATGAGCTCTTACAACTGAGATTATAGAAAACATTGCCATTGTTTTCATACAATTCAGAAATTGAAGTTAAACTGACAAAGTGACCTTATCCTGACACACAGTGTTTTTGTGTAAAGAGGATGCAACTGAATCTCATTTCACCAGCAGAACTCTTGCAATGTTACATTATTCTTGAGGCACATCTGCCTTTTATGTTTTGTCTATTCATTCTGAATAAGATCCTCTGAATGCAATTAAGGGTCACACATCTGGTATGAAGGAATCAAGGATAAAGGAATTAATTTCTTATTTTTCCTTCCCTGGGGCTACAAATTAGCTTGCAGGTTACTATTCATTGGAACATCCCAGAGTACTGACAACCAACAAAGCAGCTCTAGTTGCACTTCACTAGACAACAGAAAATCAGATTCACAGAAAAAACACCCATCCATAACAAGTACAGGGCATTTATAACCAGAACAAGGATTTACAGATTTTTTCAGTGACTGAACATTGTCTAGTGTTAGAGCTCAATTTAATTGAGCTCTCCATTTATATACTGTGTATTATGGCATTCTAATTCTACTTTTGCTGTAATAATTATTTACCACTTACATATTGAAAAAATATATGCCTTGCAGGAATTTAGGGCTTAGTTTGTTCTTTCTGGATCACATTCCTTGACAGTTCCTTGTCAATTTTTCTAACATGCACCAATACCCTCAGATCTGACCCACTGTGAATTAAAGCCCTGTGAGGTGAAAACATATATGATAATACAGCATGACCTACATGTTATATGGAGCTCAGTGGGTACAAAAGGCATGGGGCACTCATCTCAAGAAACCTTTTGGTGTGAGAATATGGTCGACTGTGTAGACATCACTAGGGGGAGTCACGACCACACAAACTAAATTGGTGTGTTTCATAAACACTTGATTGAGGTGTATCTGGTTTCTCTCTCCGAAATTTATGCCATGTTACAAAATATTCAACTGCAGATTTTTTTTTTCCCCTCTGGAGAAAGGTTGAGGTGGAAATGCATCTGCCACAAGCCACAATCATGACTTTTTGAAACAAATAATAATTATTATTATTTTCTTTTTAACCAGAATTCACAAATTTTATCAGTATCTCAAAGAGTTTGCTGGGAGAACTCTTGATGGGGTTTTCCAAGATTAGTACAGTTTCTTACAGAAAAAAAGCTAACCCCTGGCAAGCTTTCAGAAGAATCCCTTTCGCACATTTTTTTATCTAACTTCTTTCACATTTCTTTCATAAAAGTTAATCTAGTTTAGTACATTAAATATATTTAACGTATTTCTAGAATTCTCATCTTTTCTGGTGTTCTGCATGATAAATGGGGAGACTAGATACTTCCTCTTATTCCTCTAGGAGGTTTATCCATATAAGGTGTCTGAGACCGTGTAATAATCCAATTCCAGAGACCTAATATACAGCAACAGATGTACAGACCACGATGAAGTAGGACAGCATAGTAACCAAAATCCAAATCTTTTTACAGACTAAAACAATAGGTATCATTGTTTTCCCACATTCTCAAAACAAACACAAGTCAAACTACAGCAAAGCTTTCTGTGACCCAGCTAGATTTTTAACTGGTGGAAAATATCCACTTTGAGTACCTCACTAAGAGGTCCTCTTACTGGACTCATGATTATCCCGTACTCTGGCCTCGGTATTTTCTCAGCTGGCTATGGCTAAAAGGAGAGAGACATCCTCTTTCCTATGGCCTCAAATGGTTTCTCGCTGTATTTTTTCTGTGCTCACCTGTTTCTAGCTCCTATGCAGGTGAATATAGTTATGCCTAATGTAGTCAAGGTGTTAACTTGCCTTTGAAGGGGGCACTAGCAGTATCCTATGAAGAAAAAGATCTTCATAGAAACCTCTGGTCAGAGATATTATATAGAGACAGTTAACAGATCTGACCTGTAGATTGGGATTCACTCAAAGGGAACTTGTTAGTCTGTCCCAATAGCCCAGGTTTTCTAGCAGTTATATGTCAATCAAGCATTCTAGAAAAGAAAATAAATATACCAAGTGGTTCAGATAAGAAAGGGCTTAAAATGGCCTTACAATTCCTTACTCCACAGACGTTATGTCACTCTTCCTAAATTAAGGAAAAGCAGAGTCACTTGACCTCAGTTTGTCAGTTGCCATTTATCAAACAGCATATAAAATATATCATATGACTGCTCTGGTCGCTTACTCAAATGATGACAATTAAAGCCAGGCAGACTTATCAAACAGGAGCTAAACTTTTTTTTCTTAATTAAGGACTTCAAGCAATCTTTTGCCTTAGCTTTCCTTGCCTGTTTGTGTCTTCCTTTCCAAATACTATTTCTATGACAATAAAATGTCAATATTTCTCTTTTCTTTGGACTGTTCCTCTTACTTTAAAGTTTAACAAGAGAGTTTTAAAGCAGAGGCCTCGCAGACGGTCCTCAACCGGCAACTCTGCAGAACTCTGAATAATTCATCAGACTCAATCTTACCGAGTGACTAATGTTCTAATTATACAGAATAGTCATTTATAAGGTTGGGTTGAGTGCTCAGTGCTAAACATCATTATAAAATATTCATACGATGGTTGGGAATTTTCTGAAAACTGATGATATGGTAAACATCTGTAAGGATGGATACTTTCCTTAGCACTGTGGTCCTGCTCTATTGAAAAGACTTGTCAAAAGCCATTATTAGACAAATTTCTTGAAGATACAAATGTACAGAGAAGTTAACACAGCAGTGTGTAGGCTCAGTTACACATACAGATAGTTAAAAATAGTTTAATCAAAAACAAAAGCCTCCTGTAGTTGAGATGCATCCTTTAATTTGCTGTCAAATCTGAACCTAATATGGGATGTGGAACTGACTTTAAGAGATTATGCTAATTTTGTTTGTGAAAAAACTTTATGAAACACGAAATCTAGTCACAATAATTTGGCCTCAATATTTCATTTTGGACTGCACAGTTCAGTTACAGTTACAGTCCATGTCCTAAAATGAAGAAATGTGAAATTTGCAATTCTTACTAGAAGATGGAACCTTGAAGAGAAAAAGATAATCATATTTACTATTGGAGTAAATTATATTCTTTTTTCAACATCCTACAAAATGGAAAACAATGATGAACAAAAAATTACCCCAGTAGACCAACATCCAAGGAGACTATGAAATCAGAGATAAAATATACAGCCTACATCACAGTTTTGTAGCCTAACAAAATCTGAGGCCATGTAAAGTGTACATGCCAAATCTCACTTCATAGACAATGAAGAAAACTATATTCCTCTTTCATCTTAAATTACATACTTATGTAAACGTGTTTGCTTCAGATTTCCAGACTAAGCCACAGTTCTTTAAGATATTAATTAATATCATTTTTACTCATACACTTTACTCATAGTAACTAGACAGGACTTCGGTTAGCCAAGCACTTTTTCTTTATTTCCTCCCACTTTTTCTCAAAACAACAAAAATATTCCAGAAATACTGGCCCAGAAGTCCCTCTGCATATGTACCAAGCAAGCAATGACCAGTCCCAGACAGACAAATAAATGGTCAGGCATATTGCAGTCATGAAGTGGAAGCAGACCAGTAGAGTATGAAAAATTCTTGTTTTCGTAATGTCTTTAGGGACAGTCCAGGCAGGGATATACAAGGGTATAGAGTACAAGAGTACAAGACTGATGACAGTCTTTGTCTTTTCTGAGGAAAAGAAAAGAAAAGAAAAGAAAAGAAAAGAAAAGAAAAGAAAAGAAAAGAAAAGAAAAGAAAAGAAAAGAAAAGAAAAGAAAAGAAAAGAAAAGAAAAGAAAAGAAAAGAAAAGAAAAGAAAAGAAAAGAAAAGAAAAGAAAAGAAAAGAAAAGAAAAGAAAAGAAAAAGAAGGTTATATTCTTCCCTTTTTTTTTTTGCATTATTTTCCACGTAGGATAAGTATTTTTCATGCTTAGTATATTGGTTTTTGTTTTGGTCACAGTCTCCTTCCAAAGGTCAATGTTCCTTCAAGTGTACAAAAATATCTGTGATTAGCCTGGTGTATGAACCCTACTTCTGATTCCTTCAGGCTACTTCTCCACTCCCAAAAGGAGATCTTCTGTCAGGCTCGTTGCCCAAAGAGCCTTTTCACATCTTGCTGTTGACACTATTTTGAGCTCTGCTGTCGTAGTATCTTTCTTAGTCATGGGCTAAAACCTGAAATAACTAATCTAGAGTGCATCCTCTCAACAGTCATTTCTGTCATATATTCCTTGTTTTTCTTGCTCTTGACTGGTCACATATAAAATATGTAACATGAATAGCAAATGGACTTGCATGGAAAATAGACATTGATAGAAGAATCAGCAGGAGTTTCTTCCAGGTTCATATGAAAGAAAAAGTCTGTGTTTAAAAGAACCAGTTTTAGGTGACCAGAGATTTAGATGATGATGTATGATGTGGAGGATAGCATTTTTCAATCAATGAAGATGCATAAAGTCTGGACAAGTGGCAAAGCTGAGTGGAGTGAATACAGTACAGTAGAGTAATAAGTCTGTGGAAACTAAATCCAATTGTAATATAAGGAAAAACTGTAGCAGTAAAAGTTAGGACAGGACAATTTTTTAAATTATATGACTCTCATTTACTATTTCTAAGAGATTCCATCCCAAAGGGCAAAGAGAATGTTGGCTACTATAAACAAATTTTCATTAATAAATACAATCTGTTTTTACCGACTTGGGGAAAAGTAATAACAGACATAAACAGTAAATCAGTGAAAATCACCCAGAAATAACTAAAAAGCCACTTCATTTAATATCTCTGTCTATCAAAGGAAGCTAAAAAAGTCACAAGATTAATATTCCAGTTAAAGAATGTCTATGAGGGAGAAATAGTGATGGGTAATTGGGCACACTGGGATGATTCTGACTGCACAAAGAGTATATATAATTTAATTTCAGAAAAACAGCACAACTGTTCCTATCCGTGTGAGAAAGAGTCTTTATCTTGCACACCTGGGGAGAGGAAAAAAAGTCAGAACTGTCTGTTTGCTAAGAGAAAGAGAACTCCCTGTGCTGCAAATTTACTGGTCATAGTGAAGAGCTTATGAGTGAAGCTGACTTATTTCCTCCTTGGAAAGTCCTATTGTAGAGTCCTTCTGATTTAAGTTCATACATTTCAAATTAGAGACTGCTGTTTAGATTGCTTTGAATATTCACAAAAACTTTAAAACTGAGTATCTTTGGTTTAGACATGGTTTAGCTGGCTGGTTTTGCTTACTGTTTGAATCTACCAGAAATGTGTTTTATGTGAATCCTACCTCCCCTGTGAATTTCAAATATTTATTCTGCTAATACAGTGAAAAAAATTCTTGAAAGGGGACACGCTGGTGAACAAGTAGGATTGAACAGTATGGAATTTATTTAAAAATGAAATGTATTCTGCAGTGTTGGGTTTTACTAAATTGTTGTTTAGGCACATGTATATTCTTGAGTATAACACTGATTTTGGCTCAAGTACTTCTCACATGTAGCTGTGCAAATAAATAATCAGATTCTGATAAAATAAGCATGCTGTTAGTGGAAGCATTCTGTACATTCTGTCTTCATAAGTCATGAAGATTTTTTAATATAAAGAGTATTTATATAAGCATAGGGTCATATAGCATGTTCAGTGCAGAGGACTAATTTCTGGGACAGACTGGTGATTCTAAGTAACAAGAGCATGTGATAAGATAAAGAATACCAGTATTCAGGTGCAGTAAAAAGAGTTGGGGGTAAAATAACCAATTTCATGTTTACAGTATTTGCCTAACTTTAGAACTTGAGAGTCTGTGTTTGAGAGGCTTTCTTAGAGGATTTCTGTATAAAGAAAGAAATTTTCTGTATAAAATCCATTAACAGTTCATACTAGAGGCTAGAGCTCATAATAGATAGTCTTCATGAAGAGCCATTTTACAGAATTTCCCTATAACACATACAACGTGTATATGTTTACTCTATCACTACGTTTATAAAGGATGAAGCTATTTGACAGATGGGAAATTTGAAAAAATCTACTTGTTTCTAAGAAAGGTCAGACTGAGAAAATTATTTACTATTTTACACAGCCCCAAAATCTATATAAAATTATAAACACAAATGTGCACACTCATTCAAACACACACTGGATGCTGAAGACCATACCTTCATTTTTGTGTAGTAGTGATACGTTTGCAATAAAAGTAGGAAAAAGTAGGAAAAGTAGGAAAAGTAGGAAAGTTACTGTGTTTATTTGTCCTCCAGTGATATCTATTCACTACAGGCATCAGCTGTGAGTTGTATCTAAAGAACAGCCTTACCTACCTAGTGAAGTGCTATGACACTTCTTGTCTTCTGCTGAAGACATAGCCCCCATTTTGTACTTGTTTAAATAATTTTCACTTTAAGGTTTCATTTCCACTAAGCCCTGCATCAGGAAAGGTTTCCAGAGGAATCTAAAGTTTTGTTGTTGTTGTTGTTTTGTTTTGTTTGATTGTTTTTTAATGAGCTATGAAAATGCTCCTAAATATTCACAGGGATTTGCAAGGAGAGGGTGCACCTTCACAGGGGAATCCAGCTGTAGTTTCCTGTTTTCAGGCTCTTCTTACACAAAGATTTTATGCAATGAGAGGATCTCAAGCCATCCAATAGAAAAACACAGTTTCTACATTACAGTTTCAGATGTAGAAGAGAATTACATACATAGCATTAGGGCACTACATCTTGGCATGTGGTAAGTGGTCACCTCCTTTTGCAGGGAAAATGAGTGGCAAGAAAGTACAAGTGAAGAATCCGGCAGGCTGAGGAAGACTGTTAAGTCCTATGAAGAGGTTCAAGACAGGAGGAGATTAAGTGCTCAGCAAAAACACCTCTGCCTTCACACTTGCTCTGCTGGCCAGTTTGCTCCTGGGAAATGGATGCACAATTTTTATTGAGATCCAGATTCTCTGTGTTCTAACCCCAGATTCAGGTAGTGTGGTGCTGAGGGTCATACCCTGTGCTGGTGGCATTTGCTAATTGCTGTTCTCTGAATATTTTTCTCTTAGCAACATATGTTTCTATAGTAGGCACTAAATCTAGCGGCATTCCTAAATAAGCTATACTTGCTGAAGATATAAAGTTAATGGGCCGTAAATAAAGTCTAGTGTATCCTGAAATGCTAATTTTTGTACCTTATGATTCTGCTGTTTGTTTCATCTTTTCCTATTTAACTGTTCTGGAACAATCTCTTCCCCTATTAACCCATCCTACTGTCTTCCTTTGTAATAACTTGTGGAGGTTTCACTTACTCTTATATTATCAGATTCCATTCATTAAATGATTGAGAGACTTATTTTTCTTCGGAATTTGATTTATGTTGTTGAGGATCTTCCCAGGTAATTCAGGACACACTATAGGCAGCTGGGGCAATCCCAGTGCTGGGGCGGGGGGCCTCTGGGGCCATGGATGGACAGTGATTTCTGTACAACAGTAGATCACAATATCGTATTTCTTTTCAACAGGAAAGGCTATTTATTTCCCTAATTCATTTTATGATTCATTCTTTCCTGCCTATTTTGATTTTATGTATCTCTAAAATATGGATTATTCTGAAGACGCTTAACACAAACTCATTAGAGGCCTTTGTATTTTCTTAATTTAAATATCATATTTCTCATGAATAGGAGATGTTACTTGGCCTCCCAGTTTAACTGAAGACCCTTTCCGACTACGGTCAGGGCCCAACCAAGACTGTCTTAGGAAAAAAAGCAACTTCATCTTTGCCATTGCTTGTCAATTTATGCTTTACGTGGGACATATTCCCTTGCTGGAACAATGGCAAATAAACACTTTCTCTACTACAAACTCATACTGTATTTACTCCCTGATCTTATTATATTTGTTTTAATTGTTCATCAGTGTACAAAGCTGGCATATGTCTCACCAGATTATAAATTCTACAAAGCTGTTAGCATTTTGTGAAGTATCATAATGTACTCTTGACTGATCTTTTATTACCAAAGGCCCCAGTCAGCCATTGACGACTGAGACTGGCAGACTATTTAGCGTGCCCTAAGTGTAACTTTGAGACAGCAGGAGCGAGAGCTTTCTGTAATTATGCTCCCTGATTGTGGAATCTGCTCCCTATTGAGACTGGAAGAACAGCATCTGTTGTGACATTTAGGTTAAAATTAAAGAGGTGCACAAGTTTGTTGATGCATTTAACTGTAGGGAATCATCTTAATTATAATTTTTAAATTGTTTTTGTAGAAAGATAAAACATAAAAATGAAGTTGTGGAAAGGCCTTCATGTTGCTGTGTTTAGAGATTGTTCTAAATTAGTGGTTATTATTTGGTCACAAATAGAAGGAAAAGAAGAAGTAACCAAGACCATGAACACAGAATAAAAAAGCCTATTTGGATTGTGAAAAGGCTGTTATTGCATTATTTTTAGGTAATTCATTCATTCGCTATCCATTCTGTCAGTATTGCATGCATGGAGAGATCGTTATTTGTCCTAAGAAATATAAGATATGAAACTATTTCTATTTAGTTCTGTCTTTAAATTAGCACATAATTACAGAAAAAAAATCTCAGTTCATTTGATTTGGAATATTTTTTCTGCATTGGCTGGGCAACTTGACTTGTGTACCATTGATTGATAACACTGTGCCTTTTTTCTGTTTTTGAATTCCTGTTTTTGAGTAATCTGTTTTATAGCAACTACACGTGCTCTCAGCAAGTAATTTTTTCCCATAATATTTATTTTATATTAGGTCACAGCAATCTCTTGAAAGATTTTTTGTTTACGTCATTAGAACAGGCTGTATTTTAATACTGGAGTTCTTATTTCTTCTCTATGGGACTATTCGTGCCAATTGGAAGAAACCTCAGATGCCCGCTTAAGAATTTAATTCATTTGTCCTCACAACACTAACTTTTTCAAATAGGCAGTGCCTTTTATGTATGTTAACATAATTAAACACCCTAAGCACACCTGAAAAGTGCAATCACAAGACCTCAGAAAACAGGAAGACAGTTATGACAGGGCTGTTGACATTTTTTAAACCACAAGAAAAAAGATTTCTTGCTCTACATAGAGGCCATATTTTATCCTGTACTTCTTGCTATTTCTAGCACTTTTCAAGCTTCCCCTGGAGGCTAACCTAATCCAGCAGAGATAGACAAATTCCTACGGTTTATTTGGTGTGCCTAGGTTACTGCAAACTCTGCTGAATGCCAAAATAAGTTCCATTTTAAATTTACCGCTGCCTTGTACATACTATCTCTCAGAGATATTTCATTCTGAAGAACTATGTCCATAGTGAATCCTTTCTTAAGACATCCCATCCTGGGATACTGAAAAGCATTTTCTTTGAACACATAATGAGGAAAACTTGATCTATAGAGAGAAGAAAAATGTCATTATTGACAATTGCCGTATACCAGGAAAAACAATAAAACATTTTGTTCGAGCTGGGGCTTGCTCAGGTTAAAATAAAATGAAGAATTTATCTGGGGAAGCTTCCTCATTTCCACCATGAACAGAAGGATCCTGGCTTTTTTTAATAATAAATTTTCATATTGATTTTATAATGATTATTGATTTAACTTTCAAATTTGGTTACAAATCTCATAGAATCTCATGTTAAACAGGCTTGGGAAAAAAAAAAAAGGAAAAGAAGAGGAGAAGAGAGGAGAAGAGAAGAGAGAAAATAAAAAGTTAGTAGTTTATCTGCTCTGCTTAGAAGCAGATTTACCTTTCCTTCACAGTAAACTTCAATTTCAAATTCAAATTCAGTTTTTTTTTTCAATTTTTAAAAAAAAGTGTACAAAATTGTATCTTTTAAAATAAAGAAATATAATTTTAAAATATGGGGAAAAAACAAGCATGAGCACATGGTATATTTTAAATGTGTTTCCCTGCAGAACAATTTCAAATGGACTTTTTATTTTAACAACATAGCCAATCTAAAAAAAAAAAAAATTCACATTAGAGTTAATAATTTCTTGTACGCAAACACATGAACAGTACTGTTAAATTGATTTAGTTTAAATGTTCAATACATTTAAGTTTAAAAGTTGCTATGGATGTTTATTGCATTATCTGTCATTAAAGAGAGACAGTAAAATATTTCAGAGGGGCTATAGTTAGTTGATTTTATTCACCAGTGCAAGATCTTTTCAATAAAAACATCCACCATTAACCGGTGTGATTGTTATAAGAATCTGCTGATTGTTAGTAAACAGGAATTCCTTAGAGAAGGAAAAGAAAAATAAAGTAAAATAAATAGTTAAAATAAAATGAGATTAAAAAAAAGAGAGTTGTTATAGAGTTACTTCACTTGGAATATACAGGGGACCTCTCAACCTTGCAAAGAGTGAAAAATATATGTTAGCACAGGGAACACTCAACCTTATAAGGACATGCTTTTACACCCTGAACACTCAATCTCGTGAGGAGTCACCTTAGCCCAGCGTTCCAGGTTAAGGAGAGTGAAGGGATAATCACATTATGGTCCAGCCCGAGGAACTTTTCAGATGTCATTCCTGATCCCTGCTCTGCTCATCACTGCTAAACTCTGTCCTTTATACCCTATGGAAAGGAGTACGTGACTGTGCTATGCTCATCCTCACAACATGGTCCTTCCAGTATCTTCAGGAGAGTTTGGTCCCTTATCAGGTATTTTGTAAGAGTATCAGTTCTTTAGTGAGTTGGGTCTTTCTTTGCAAATATTAGCGAAGCGGTGCCGTCCTGCCTTCACATAACTTCTCCCTTTCCTTTTTTGTTGGGTAAAGCACCCAAAGTCTCCCCATTGCTTTTCCGATAGGCTTTTCTGTCACCCATCTGGCACATCGGCAGAGCTCGGCAAAGCTTGTGCACTTCACCAGCTTTGTTTGTTGTTAACTTTTTACTCCCGTCAATGCTTCTCAGTTGCATATGGCAATATTTTCCTTCAATTTCAGTCACTGCACCTTTTTTAGTAAATCATTTACATCTTTCCACCTGTACCTGTAATATTCTAGACTTCTTCTGTGATGAGTTTATCTCAGAGAAAGAAACAATCCATATCAAAAGTGTCCACTCTTTCTATTAGCATCATCATGATGGGGATGTCAAAGTGGATACCTCTCGGGCTAATGCTCACATGCTCACAAGTTGACAGAGTAGCTTATACTGCAAGAATATCCATAAAGCCACACATCCCAATGGTATAAATAGGTAGGTAGATTTGTCAAAAGGTTGCTTTTGAAAGGAGATAGACACTGTATCTAAGTCATAAGTATAAATGAAAAAAAAAAAAAAGAGTGCTAGTTGGGGGAAAAAAGAAAAAGGATTGGAAACCTTCTAAAGATATGGATAAAGATAGAAGATGTCAATGGCTGATGATGCTGTAGATGTAGAAACCTCTGAAAGAAAGATATTATACAGTTTAATAGGCTTAAGAAACCTCAAGGCAGAAGAAATTAGCTGAACAGCAATGCAGACTGCAGAAGTAAACACCTCAGCAATGAGATCCACAGGAACAGCACCTTCTAAAGATCTGGAGAGAGTAAAAGCCAGTGACAGGGAAACAGAATGCCCTGAATTTACTGGGTGATCTAAGTCCTCTCAGATTCAGGGAGGTCTAGGCTGGGATTGAGATCTAATTCTTCAACATTTTACAGTTCATTAATATTACATTGTATTTGATGACTTCTGTAATCATTAGGTCTTTATGCAACTGAAAAGCAGGATGTCACATTAGGATACAACTACAATGTAATCTTGTTTTCTGGAATTTTACTTCGAGTATTCACTGCAATCCTGAGTATTCACTGCATCTTCTGTTCCCTACATAAAGACAACAGATCTATGTGAAATATGCAATGGGGAGAATTGCATTCAAAAATAAAGAACATGAATCACTGGCTGGACTATTTTTCATAAAAGCATCGTTTTCATAATAGACATAATAAAATTACATTAAACTCTTCTGAAATCTAAACACCTCTGCTCTCCCCTCCAAGTACATTGCCATTCAGTTCTGGTCTATTTTTTGCTGTTGCTGGGTTGTTGTTTTTGTTTTTGTTCTGTGTTGTTGTTTCTTTTTCCTATTGCATTTAGGTAACACAGACATCCCTCTTGGTTAATATCTTACCACAGCAAACCCAACTTTGGAAGTGATTTCAGCCTAAACTTTCAGCAGTGCCTTCAGATCCTGCCCCTGACTGTCAAATATTCTAGCATCATCTATTGGTTTCTTATTCCCTTTTATGTTTCTTTTTTTTTTTAATGCTTTCTTTTCTCCTTATATGTTTTCCTTCTCTCTTCTCCTGCTGTTCTTATTATCTCCAGTCCCACAGGTTCCCAGCTGTAGTTTCCTTTATTTAGTCTGTCTGACTGGTAGCTCTTTTGACTCTGTCCCAATATCTCTAGGATTCTCTTTTGGTACTTGCTTTCTGTCTAATCATTTCCTTTCTTGTTACAACTAAGGTGTTCTCACAATTGTCCTGCAGAGCTCTTTTTTTTCTTTTGTGACCAAACAGCAAAGTCCTTTTCCACTCTTCTGTTGGTCTATAGTGCTGCTGTCTATCATTCCAGAGGTGATTTCATAGATTCAGAATGTCAGAGAAAAGAAGAAAAGAGACAGAAAAAGTATAGCCAGTCAGAGAACAGAGAAAGATTTAAAGCATACCTTTTTTTTTTTTTTTTTTTTTTTTTGTGGTTAAGCTGATACAGGACGTGACAGTTCGGAACTTGAGACTATCATCTCATGGATTTTGATTTATGTCAAGTCAAAATGTGTGTTTTGCTAACACAAATTAATAATTATAATAAATACATAATGATGAGCTCAAAAAGTACTCAGAAATACAGCTTAGAAGATCTTTTATTTAATTACCCCTTTGAAACTGGGGAATATATTCTCTATGCAAACTTTAAAGAACTACTAAGTCAAATGTTGAAAAATACTCATTTTAAAGGGTCTCCCCTGATTCTTTAAGTTGAGGATTACCCTATTCCACCCTTTCGCTTGATTTCAAGTAAAGCAAGGCTTAGCAGCTGGGTATTATAATAGGATATGGTTTGGACAGTTTACCGAGTCAAGAAACAAGGATCGCATGCGAAGAATATCCTGTCTTCTGCCTGCTTAACAGTTAAAATAGATAAGAAAGAATTCTATATAATTATACAGAAATATCTCTTCCTTATACAAAAAAAAAAAACAGCTTTAACGATGGTTAAAATAGCAATAAAAGATATCAATAATTCCCTATTTTGGATTGTTATATTACAATTCTGCAAAATGCTTTAAACTTCATTAAGAACCTATTGGCTTTATTGTTACTAAATTCTTTAGAGTTTCCCTAGAACGTATAATTTCAGCATTTGAAATGTTCTCAGCTGTTTGGAGAAAATCAGCAATCTCTAAGGTAACCAGATCTAACACACTTATGAATGAATAATATCAACACCTTATGCTGTCTTGGGAATTACCTGCAGGATGGTATGATGTATTTCATGTAGGACAGGTTTGCAAGTGTTTGAGTTCTAGTAGTTTGCACTAGTTGAATGAAGAATAAGGCTTTTCATTGCAACTAAGATATCACCATGGCAAAGGTCTACAGAGTAAAGGAAAAGTTACAAGCCTTAAAAAATACAAATCAAGCATAACCATTGTTGTCTGCCTAAAGTCCAAGACCACAGGCTGCAAAATGAACAAAGTTCCCAATAGATGAGTGAATTGTACTGCTGTTTTACACTGCTGTATTTGTTCTCTGTTCTACTTACATTTCAGTCATCTTGTTCCTCCAATCTCAGCAAAAGTCAAGTGTAAATAACGTATAAGTCTCAGAAAAACTGAGATGAACACTGTGCACCATTTACAGATTGAAGATATCTTAATACATATCAGTTTGCTTTCTTTTTCAGCACCTAACACAATACTAGGACTAGATGAAATTACAAAAAATTATCTGATTGGAAATTCCCTGCCTTATTATTATTATTATAACTATATATAAGAAAAAAAAACAAAAATAATTTCTTCTGCAAGGCACAGTCGGTTGACTGTAACATTGTGTATATAAACGTGGAATACTTTTTTTCTTACATAAGAAGTGAGATGTGATTTAAAAATTCAAAAGCTACTTGATTCACGCAACAGGACTATCAGTCAAGAGAGCTATTATTGGGGCAGAACTAATTTTTAAATCTTGTTCCATCCTATTGCCATGACTGATAGGTGCATCTGGTTTCATGAAACAGCGAAATATACATGTTTCATAACAAAAACAGAGAAAGATGGTGATGACACTTTTCCATGACAAAAGAATATTGCCCATCCTTTGTATACCAATGATCTCTCAATAGACGAATTCAGCTTGACATATATAGGTATTAATACAGAGAATATTCCCATAATTATCATTAGGGCTATGAAGTCTGCATTCTGCCTTAAAACATGCTATTATACATACAGTGAAGTAACATAAACATTCAGTTTAGATAATTCCATGCCAACTGCCTTATAAAAACAGAAACATTAAGGTTATGACATGCTTGTCATACACATACTAATATTTTCTTTTTCTAAGAAATTTAAATTTTATTAAGGACTTTTGTCAGATCCACTTTTAGCAATTATTTGTCAGTGGAGTCACTTCCACCTCTCTATTTTTGGGTAAGATAATATCTGTCTGTGTTTATTACCATACCGAACTTAATTAACTGAATTATTCTGAAGGCTTGACATTCTCGGTTCTCTTTGTTTCCTAGGGAACAAGCAAGACAACAAGTTTAATTATACTGTTTAAAATGGGAAGGCAAAATTGTTTGAAGTGGTTAAGCGTATGGAGACATAACTTCAAAATGTTTCAATTTAGACATCTCTCAAAATAATGTTTTGCTTTTTAAGTAGATTTTTTCCATCATATTATCTTACTTTTGCACGATTAATGAGGTTGCAAACATACGGTGTCCATTTTAAATATATGACAAATAGTCATTAGTTTGGTTTTGCTTGTTTGTTTTGGTTTGCTTATAATTTTGCTTGTCCTTGTGCCTGTGACTTGAATACGGATAGTGTAAGATCCTGTCCTCTATTCCACCACATAATGAGGATACCCTAATTTAAAAAAAAAACCATGAGTAATAGTCTTATAAAAAGGAAATGGACTTCTGTTTGTAGGTATTTCCTTTGGAAGGTGAGGGAGGGTGGAATTTTCATATAATATTTGTAAATATAAATTGTATTTCATTTCTTTTATTGTTGTCCTGCGCCTCTTCTGCAACCTAGAGATCTCAAGCAACTGGTATAAAAATGCCTAAGGAGAAATTAATTATATATTAAATAAAGGGTTAAAATAAAGGGGTAAAAAATAAAGGGGTTTCACCTTTGAAAATTATTCCAACACTATTTTATATAAGACTGTCTAAACTACCAGGCCCTCCAAAGGTGCATGAGACTTTTGTTTCTAAAATTTGTCACCTTGCCTTGTGCCATGAAGGATCTTGCTTGAATGTGATCTGTAAAGATTTTTTTATATACTGCCTTTGTTATTTACAGGTAAAATACTACATTTTGAATGGCATTATTTCTCAGTAAAAAAAAAAGACTAATAATTTGTCAGGATGGAAAATTCAAATGAATGTTTACTGAAACTAACGTACAGCATTTAGCCTAGCTTTTATTTTATCTTGTGTATTAGTATTCACACATCTTTATAAGTTGTCATAATATACACTTCCTTCAACAAATCAAAAAGCCTAAAAAAAAAAAGGGTATCAAATATTTTAGCCTCAGAACCTTGCACCTGAAAAGAAGCTTTGTTCTTAATCTATACTTATATTTTATGACAGCCTGCTTTACATACCCACAACATTAACCCACAATAGCTAAGTTTTAAACACTTAAACAATTTAAACTATTAGGTTTTAAACCATTTTATTAACATAGAGCATGGCATCAATTTTATTTTAACAGGGAAAAAAATATTTTTTAGCTGACGGTGAAGGGAACTCCAGTTATCTGATAAACTCTGCTTCATTTCTGACACACCTGAATATACTTTCACAAAGCAGAGCAGTAAATATTCCCTTGTCAATGTAGTCCATGCTCAATGACAAGCAGAGGAGGAGGTGGTAAAATCAGTTTTTGCAAAATGGAAACGGACAATACTAGTGGAGAATAAAATGCTATATTCTTTTTTTTTGCTGAGAGATTATAAGTGGTGGAGAATAAAAGCAGAGAAAAAAAAAAGGTTTCAATGTTTGTGGTGTGGTTTGAATAACAAAAAAAAAACATTTATTTTTGTTGCATCTTATAATGTCACGGCCCTTAAAATTATAGACACATAGATAGCCCATATTTTTAAATGAAAATGAAAAATATCTGCATATGCACATATGATATACATAGAAATAATCATTTGAAACTTATACTTTTCACTGATTTATGTGAAGAACGGCTGATCTACGAGTCCAAGATGACTGACCCTGAAGTGATGGCAATGTGGATTCATACACCTGTGTCATCAGCTGCTGGTCACTGTGACATTATTTCTGAACTATCTTTAGTGCTTCATCATAGTAACATTTTAAATATCAGAGTATTGAGGTGGTTGCTGTGTTCCTTTAGTTCCTCAACCTCAGTGCAAACATAGGTTTTCACTTCAGATTTCCATCCTCTGACACAGACCATGAGAAAGCCGTTTATGCAGCACTGTCTCTCTCAGATCCCTTGTGGTAAAAATAGTATAGAGTTAAGAATTATGAAATGCACCTAGATCTCTGAATTTTGTGACACATCCAAGTTAAGAGTTAAGAATTAACTCAGATATAAGATATATTGATATATAAGATATATTGATATTACAGGATATCCTTTTATTTTGGGGGGTACTTTGACATTTTCTATACTTTGAATGTTATTTGTTTTCTGACTAATGCAATTACTAAAATGTAGTGTTGCTATGGGAACCTCATGGAACTTTCCCTCTTAGAGGTCCATAGAAAATCCTAAGGAGCCAAGAAAGTAGTTAACACATAACACTTGCTCAAAAATTTTTTTTTTCTAGAAATTTATTTTGTTTCTCATACCTTTGAATTCATTTCTTTACAATGAAAAATAAGAAAAAGAAATATTCCTTAAAATTCAGAAACATAACTCATATAGCATCTCTCTGAGTGTGCCTTATTATAAATATCATATATTATAAATATGTATTGGAATACAGTAGAAGTGCAAACTACCTTGATTGATTTAATATACAATCCCCATATAAAGTATTCACTTTGGAATGAATTAAGTCTGTGTTAAAGAGACAATACTCTGGGGTTTCCAACTGAAAGAAGCAAAATTAGCCTGGAATAAATATTCCCTGTTTGTATGTGAAAATATAATTACAATTATCATTAGCAAACTAGCTCAAAGAAGACTACCTAAGTTAGGTAGTCCCAGTGGTTTCTCATTATGTGTATGCCTGTTAAAAATTTACCTTTGCTTTTTTTTTTAATCATACATCACTTTTTATTTAATCGAGCCAAGCAATGTGGCTTATTCAACATAAAACATATTTAGATTACTTTAAATGATGCAACGTGTAAAACTGTAGATTTTTCTTGAACAACCAAGGGACTGTAATACGTAAAATTTCATTTTAGTGAATATGCAAATGTCTTCTTCAGCCATCTCTCTTCATCTTACACTTTTTAGCTTGAACTCAGGAAGACCAAAAACATGTAGTGAAGAAAACAAGTAGTAAACTAAGTAAGTGGTAAAAGAAAATCTCATAAACTTGTAAGTAACTAATTTTTGATAACTGTATAACTGACCAGAATTTTTGACAAAGGGACTAAATGCATTGGACATGTCTAGTAGAAATAAGAAAAAAAAAAAAAGAAAAAAAAGAAAAGGTTACATTTTTCTGAAACATATATACTACTGCTATAATACTATGCTTTTAAAAATGAAAAATCTGTTGTCGAAACAAAATTCATAAAGCCTGTTCGTACGAGATATTGCATTATCAGCAATTTTATCCTGATTTTAGTTATTCCTTTGCCATATTCAAAGTATTTATACAAGGAGGAAGTTTTGGAATATGGAAGTTGTTTTGTTCAAGTCTCCTGGAGGGAAAGAGCAATGCATACTTAGAATTATTCTTTTTTGGCAAAATTCTGAAATTTTAAATTGAGAAATTAGACAACATTAACCACAGAAGATGACAGTAAATTTATTAGAGGGTGTATTGTCCCTCACAAAACTGACAAGAACATACCATTTGAATAACAAACACGTGGTGTTATTCCATCCAGAAGGTTTGCACAATTGGTTGTTCTTTTTTTCCCTTTTTCTATTTCACCGTTCTACTTATTCTGTCAGTTAAATAAGGATACGGTATCTGTGACATCCAAATAATTGCCAAAAGTAGATGAAGTCATTAAGCAACATTACATAAGTAACACAATCAAGCAGAAGCAGCTAAATAGTATAAATAAATAAATAAATAAAGGTCAAAAGTGAATTATTTTGGGAAAAAATAAACTTAAAACTTAAGAAGCTAGAGTAATCTAATAGATAAAACAGGGTTGGCTCACTCGACTGCATGTTACAGCCTGCACTGGAAATGTTTGGCAATCAAACAGTGCAAAACAGGTAATAATATAGACTCTCAATATTTCATCCCCTCTTTGATAGTTTAGAGCTTTCAATCTGCTGCCTAATGAAATCTGACATCTGTTGATAGGATGAAGATGGGAAATGCCAATTTTTAAACAGTTGTGTGTTTTGACAAATGTACTGCATTTATTCATACTTACTGCAGATTTGTGGCAATCATGCATCATACAAGTTCCTTCTGCTATTTTATATACCAATTTTCACAGGCAATACAGTTGTGCTGGAACTCATTGGACAGGTTTATCCTTCCATAACTTTATTCTCCCTAGAGAACAGTAATATTTGGGAAAAGATAAAGAATTCCAGCTAGATCTAAACAGACACTCGTCTTTCCCCTCCAAATTGTTCGTCCTTACAACCCTTCAGATGAAGGTCTTGAAGCTCTTCCTGAGATTTCTATGCCTATTTTCACCCTTGATGTGAGAATGAAGGACATCAATCTTTTCCATTGTGTGCTCTATATATTCACTTCTGAAATTGTTGGAGTGAGATTTTTGTGACTATGGGGATTGCTTTTACACTTCTCTATGGTAGATAGTCAACCATTTAGGCAGCCTTAGCTGTTAAGTGGATTCCTAGTGCCTAGATATTGGAGCATGTGGTCTAACAGAAAAATTGTTACTGGTTTGCATGATCTTGCAACATCACTCCAAACTACTCTTCTCAGAAAATCAAAGCTCACTTACTTACCTATGAAATCAGCATCCTTATATAAAGAAGAAAAATGAAGGCAAATGAAAATGAAGACAATGAGCTTCAGGTAGAATGGCAAAAAAAAGCAAAAGAAAAAAAGGAAAAAGTTCGGTAAGGAGGTAGAACAGATAACTCTTCACCAAGAATTCCCATGAGACAGTATCCAACTAGTAAAAGATTATGCCACCTGTGCACATTAAACTATCAAACTCTCTGTGTAACACAAAATCTCTGTGCCATTGAATTTTAATTTTTATAGTAATAATAGTTATATTTGTGTTTTGTGTATGCCAACAATCGTTAGGCAGCAGTAAACTTTATGTAAGCAAAATTGTTTTTGGTTGCTATAGACAGAGAAAATATTGTATTATTAAATATATTAAAGAATTATTTAAAAATGTTCTGAAACGCACAGTTCCTTTGAGTAAGTACATGCACTCTGCTGGAAGACTTTGCTGTAAATCACTAGCTGAAAATTCTTTGCTACAGTTTGTACTCCTACCATTGTCAGGTACAAGTAATGAATTTATTGTGCTTAACAAGTAGTATCTCATACATTAATATCATCATAACACAGACAATGATGTAATACCTTTGGCTTAAACTTTCTGGCTTGAAAATGTTAAATGTGTTAAATAAAAAGCATTAAATAAAACACAGAAAAACACAAAAGCACAATTTTCTCATGCTACAATGCTGCTTGGAATTACTCCTCATCATTATGGCTATTTATAATCTTATTGCACTAGTACAGCTTTATCCTGAAAATCAGGACTGAAAATCCACCAGGCAATCTGCAAGCAGGAGCACCTAGGGCCTTTTGGTATCGTGGTTCTTGTTGGAGAGCTGAGTTGAGGCCGTAAAACACATTCTGCCATACTTAGTAAGCACGTAGTAAGAACTGAACATTGTAAATCAAAGATGAATTCCCAGGAATCAGTTTGGAAACATCTCCCACTTGACCAAGGTTCACCATCCATACAGAGACAAACTACTAGAACACAGCATTGGGTGTTTCCTACTGAATAGGACCTGTAGGAATTCAGCCAGATTAAGCTGTGCAGAATGCTTGCTTAAAAACAAAACACACATATACAGCAACATGCAGTCAGATTCCCTCGTTGTTTAACTAACTGAAAACTCAGGTCAGGTTTGCTGAAAAGCGTCCAAACAAATGGAGGCCAAATTTCAAAGGAAGCTGGAATGAGTTCTGAGTGAATCATGAACAATTTATACATTTGGGGTAGAAACCAGGACATAAAATCCTGTAAGAATTAAATAGATTTTGGATTAGACCCTTGAGTCATTGGCAGTCTTTCCATTAACCTCCACAGGATTTGGACTGCATCCCAAAAGCTCAGAGTTTCATTAGCTATACTATTAGACTCAGAATATTCAAATATATTCAGACTGTAGTTCCATTAATCAATATATTTGAATATTCTGAGATAGATACATTTGTGCTGTTTATAGATGTGGTACAGCTGAACAGCTCCAGAACAAATTCCTGCAGGTTAAATGTTCAAAAGTATAATTTAGATTCAAACTAAAGAATATGGTAAATTTCATGACAAGAAGATGCTGCCTTATTGGAGATCCTATTATTGAAGAGAGATATAAAACTAATGTCACACATTAAATGGCAAAGGGCCAGTGTTCTTGCTTGAATGAGTAATAATTCAAAGCATATATATAACATTAGTGACTTTGTGTGACTGCAAAAGTCATTCCATCCACAGATATGTAATTTATACAGTACTTGCCAAAGTGCTTTGAGTCGCTCTGAATGGTATAAATGCCCTTGTATGCCAACATAATAGAAGCCTTCACTGAGAGTATTTATTTTTGAATTATCAAGACCTTTAAATGCTCTCTGCATATCAGGTTCTGTGATATACTAAATGAGAATGTTCCACTTCGGTGTCTCCAAAATGCTGTGTTTTTTACCCAAACCATGCAGTTTCAAAAAGTTTTTCTTTTTTTTAATGTGCCTAATTTTTAGGCTGAGCAGGCCTTCTTATAGCATTGATGGCTTGTGGATGATCTGTGCTTTTCCAGTTACTGAGGTTCTATTTTTTACTTGGAGAATCAAGAAAGAAAGAACCTTTTTTATTAGTAGAAAATCAGCCATTAGACAGAGCATCATCACCCACAAACTGATATCGAACACAGGACTTGGTGTTGCCTGCCTTGAGAAGACCTGGAGGGAGGACTGCCAGCATATTTTACTTCTTACAAGCTACTCAGTAGAAGTAAAGTTGTGAAAAGTGTAAAGAAACCTACAGATAATTTAATTTGGAAGCATTTACTTGACAGGTGAATCTATGGACAAGATCAATGTGAGGGTGCTTCTAACATAGAAGGATTTCACCAGAGCTCCAGGCTGTTCACACTGGAGCTAATGGAATTGCTCTCTGACAAAAGACAAAAAAAAACTGCGTCAGTCTTGTCTATGAGCTAATATGTACAGTGAATTAATTTAGATGAGGCTTTGAATCATTAGATTATATTTTCCTCCCTTTATTACCCCCCTTGAAATCTTCGGCTGTTTTGTCTCCTTCAAAAATCATTCTTTCAGGAAAACTTCTGAAAAATGCTCAAGTCCATTTGGATTGTGATCTAAGCTACATCTTCTCCTTTTTCAATACATTAACTTAATCTCATAAAAACAGAGATGGCAATGGCTACCTGTTTGCAGTCAATCCCCAGGTCTACTTCCCAGATATCTCAGGTATTCCGTGTGAAGTCTCAGCATATTCTCAAACTCCTTCTCTCTCAAACTGAATATACTAAATTAACTTCATCAGAACTATATAGATTTATATCACCAGAAAGTTTGTCCTATTCTCTACTTTTTCTTTCATATTTCTTCTGCTAAAATCTGTTTTTACAGCCCTGCTTTATTTTCTTTCCAGTTTTTTGAGCAGAAGCTGACAGTGTGAGTCATATTGCAGTCATACTGTATATGTACAGAGCTTTGTTGCAGAGACAAATTTCCAGTGGGGAAAGGGGTCATGAGGGTGAGAATATCAGAGTACAAGTACATTAGAAATTATTTCTCTGAAAATGTCTCAAATCCAAGCACAAAAATTACTCTGTAACAGTCAAGAGGGGAATTGCTGGGTCTGAAACATATATTGTCTAGAATGTTTAATGCACACTGATAATAGAGGTTTAACAACCCATTTGTGAAAATAGAAGTGGCATAATCTTTGGTCCCACAGCATATTCTAATGTTAAGTTCAACACAGATGGCACAGTTTGGTGTGCAAGTTCTTCAATAAATCTAATTTGTTTAACCCCTCATGTGCCTTGAGTGTTTCCCTGTGCCAGTTGGTATCTGACCTTTTTTCCTGCCTTGCAGTTACACTTTCCAAAGATGGATCAATTGTTCTGTCAGAGGTTAGTCTAACCTATTCTTAAAAAACTTCAAATTTCCTCACAAAATTATAAAAGCCTGTAGGAAATTAGAAAGTTCCTCGATTGTTTACTTGGACTACTGGCCCACTTGACTTTCAAAATAACCCCACGTTATCTTCATTTAAAATAGACTTCATAGTTTCCTCCTGGTAATTCCCTACAAGACTAGACTCTTCCTGAAGGCCCAAAGAGGCCTCTGGAAAGTGGAGCTCATAGAATTTGTGGTGATCTTATTCATGTTATATGTCAGACATGTTACATGTCTGCTCTAGTCTTTTACTGTCTGAATTCTTTATAAATGTGTGTATAGTTTGTGTGATTATTTTAGACAAAAATAGTCAGATATAGGATGGGTACCAAAAGGTAGCAAAGGAGGTAACATATGATTAAAAGAAGCAATTTTTTAAACTGCTAGAGTTTCAAAAAAAGAAAATCTAGATCTCTACAACCACATCTCAAAAAGGACTTAGCTGTAGAGGACAGCTTTGCATTTTTGTCTTTTTTCAGGTAGAGGAATCCACTGGTAAATAGTAGTTAAAGGAAAAAGTTATGACAGCCTGGAACAAGTGTTTTGGATTATTGTAATACTAATGTCATGGAGTGTGAGAAAGGTATTAAAAATAAGTTAAATAAGAATAAAGGGAATAAGATGAAAATATGAAAAATAAGGCCAGATAAAAATGAGTGACAGCAGAGGAGAACAAGAGAAAGGGTAGTGATGAAAACAGAGAGAAAAGATAGAAAAAGTAGACTGGTGTCACCATTTTCAGATATTTACCCAGTGAATGCATACCTTCCACTTTATCCTGTCACTTGTACTCGAGTATGTATTTTACTTCAGCAGATGTCAATAATTTAGATATGCATACAATTTTAAATTAATGTAGAATTATTTTTCAATTACCTCTTTTCAGAGGCAACATGAAACAATATTTAATATTCAATTAAATGTGCAATGTGTAAAAAGTGCAATTTGCTTTTTGTTTTGTGAAATAATTCATTAGCAAAGTTTCACTTCTTTATAAAGAAATGTCATTATTTTATTGACATTGGCATCCCAGGGATGAATATTCTGAATATTGGAATTTTGTTTTTGGATATTTAATACGGTAAAGAAACCCAGAAGTAAGTAGATTTGTTTATATGTGTGTATCTGTGTAAATGTCTTGCATAGTTAGAAATAAACTATTATTATAATAAAACTTTCAAAGAAACTGCAGTTATAAACCTCCAGTTCAGAAGTATCATAAATTTGGGGAAAACATGCAAGAGTTTGAACTCAATATAAATCACATGATTTATGAGGTAGTCTTTAATGTGAAATATTCTCCAAAATTATTGAATTATTGCCATCTGGATAGACTTAGACACTTCATTGCTTATGAATATAGGATCGCCATTTCAAAGATTTAAGAGCACGTACATCAACATCTGACTAGAATGGCTGCATGCACTGCTGAGAAAGCCAGAAGGAGCATTATTGTTTGTGACTGCCTGGGTGTTTGTTCAGCAATCTTTTTGCCTAAGTAAAGAAAAGAGTCTCTGCTGTGTTGCTGACAAATTCCAACAGCTCTTACAAGACAGAATGGAAGAACAGCCAAAACATAAAGAGGTGTGTAAAACACTAACCTGAATCACAGAATCACAGAATGGTAGAGGTTGTAAGGGACCTCTAAAGATCATCTAGTCCAACTTTCCTGCCGAAGCAGGGACACCTAGAGCACATTGCACAGGTCGCATCCAGGCAGGTTTTGAAGATCTCCAAAGAAGGAGACTCCACAACTTCTCTGTTCCAATGCTCTGTCACCCTACCTGTAAAGAAGTTCTTCCTCATATGCAGATGAAACTTCCTATGTTTTAATTTGTACCCATTACCTCTTTTTCTGTCGCTGGCTACCACCAAGAAGAGTTTGGCCCCATTCTCTTTACACTCTCCCCTTATGTTTGTACATAAGATCCCCTCTCAATCTTCTCCAGGCTGAACAGGCCCAGCTCGCTTAGCTTTTCCTCTTAAGATAGACGCTCCAGTCCCTTAAGCACCTTTGTTGCTCTACCCTGGACCCCCTCTAGAAGTTCCACATCCCTCTTGTGCTGGGGAACCCAGAATTACACCCAATACTCCAGTCACAGCCTCATCAGACCTGAGTAGAGGGGGGCAACACTCCTCCTGATGCAGCCCAGATTCCCATTGTCCTTCTTGTCCAGGCTAGAGATAATCTTCTAAATCTGAATTTGCTCATGGAAAAATGAGCAAATTCACATTTGAAATACCTATAGTTGATTTGCATCAGATACAACTGAACCTCCGCATATAAATATACACATGTATTGAATTGCTCTGTAAAGACTGTCTTCCATGCAGCATAAGATTTTAAGTCACTCTGAGCCTACTTAATTTTATGAGAGTTTCCTCAGATGACTCAATTACCATTGACTTCAATGAGAGTAGCTCCCTGAATAGGTCTCATAAACTTTGTGTTTACCAGAATCCTGGTCCTTAAAGAGGCACTTTATTGTACTATGTGTTCTTCTGAGAGTCATGACTCAACATAAGTTTCATAAAATTTAAAAAATATATTTACATAATCTTAATATATGTTTGTGTACACACACATTCTCACACAAACATATATATATATAAAATATAAACATACGTATGTGTATATGTTAAGGTTCATGATTCTATTGAATAGCAGAAGTGTCCTCATGTAAAGGATCTACAGGCCTGAGAAAGCAAATAGATATTTTTGAAAGTGATTCAAATTCATAAAAAATATCAGCACATTCTTTTTGAATCAGAGTTCTGACCTAACCCACTGTTTACAGCATCATGCAAAAGCCTCTGAACTTTTGACTCTGAGGAAACTATTATCCTCTATTTGTCTTACAGTTTTGAGGCCTGAGGAATTAACACTTGCACAAACCATGTGGGAAAAATTTCTCTGAATGAGCCAGAAACTGAATCTAGAATTTTTCAGAAAACCTCCATGGACATCCATGTGCAGTCAGTGAATGAGGACAGAATTCCACCTTTCTCCTAAAATAATCAGAGGCAAGAACTTTTGATAGGAAAAATTCCAAATAAGCAAAGAGCAGCTGCACATGCCCGTTTATCCCAGAACTTTAGTATTATCCATTCAACCCATCCTATTCCATCCTATTTAACACCTTCATGTTTAAAAGGACAAAAACCGAAAAAATAAATTAAAAAAAACTTTGAAAGTCCTGGCTACCAAACTAGTTCTGTGCAGACAAAAGATACTTCATAAAGTAGAGAAGGTCTTATTTTAGTTTTTCATGTTAGTCACAGCATTGCCAGTTATTTGTAATACTGTTGACAGCCTTGAAGCCATTTTTCCTCTTAACATTGCAAGGTTTAATTGTGACAAGATTATATAATATAAATAAAAAAATGGTGAGACTGCTTAAAGATTTCTGGGTTTGCAGATTAAGTAATCACCACCACATCATAATTCATATTGCCTGGGGAGGTTAGCAAGATTTGATAAAAGTAAATAATTTTACAGCAGAGCTATGCAATTTATGCTTATCAAACATAGACACACATCTCGTGCAGTGAACATCAGTCAGACACATTTCTTACTATGGGTCCTATTATGAGAAGGAGCATTAGTGCTCAATTAGATCAAAATTAGTCCTGCAGTCAGTTTTCCCAGTAGACACTGGGGCCCTCAGCTTACCCACATTCTCATTATGCTAAAATTTTAGCAGCAGACTAACCACAGAGTTTGTAGGCAATAAGACAAGAAAAAGCTTTTACTGTTTTTAACCATATTAAATCTGAAACCATCATACATGCAGCCAAAAATACAATTCAGGATAAACCATACCATAAGACCACGACTACATGAGGTCATATGATGTGACTATAACATCTGAGCACCTCTTCCAGAAGCATACCTGGTCGAGGTACTAAAAACTTTACGTGGAAGACAGACCCAAGGACATGGTTTCATTCAAACAGTTTGAAGTACTAATAGTATGAAGCTGCAGATGAGATTTTTTCTGTCTTCACAGAGAAGTAATATGTACATATATCATACCTGTGTAACCCCTAAAGCAGGCTACGGAGTATCAATGCTGCTTTAGTGGAAGTTATTGTTCTTACACGGGGTTATTAGAGCTGCTCTCTGAGACAGTGGCAGGGATTGATATAGTTTAAATGATGCCCCAGAAGGTACTTCAGGGTAGATGAAAATTTAACCCTAGTAAATATCCTGAGTTTCTACCTCTAAGGATTAAAGATCCTCTAGTTTAAATGCCCTTGCGAAGGTCAGGAGGACTTCATGTTTGGCTACTTTCAGTTTCTAGTAAAGAAATGATTTGCAAGCAAAATATATGATTCTGAATACTTTTTAAATGGATATTAATTTCAACATTCTTATGGTATGTTCTTTCAGAGATGAGTAGTGGGGTTCCTTGGTGATTTTCCATTGTTATAAATCCCCTCATGCCTGAAAGCAAGTAGCTTGTAATGAATGATGCCTTCAAGGTAAAACGAGATTGCTACCTGCTGTTACAGCTGGTAAGAAAGAAAAGCAACTACATGTTGGGTAATAATTTGACCCATTAATTTTCCTCACACATTCTAGCAATTAAACAACTGACCTGAAACCTGTGATAAAAAAGGATGCTTTCTAGAAGATGCGCTTTGATATTTATAGTGCAGTTAGTATTGAAGGGATGAAATATTACTTTTACTTGATTAAAAGTCTTAGGTACCTCCATTTCCTTTGAAGGCATATATTCACTTTAGTACCTGACAAAAGAATCAGGCTTGATTCTCTGGAAGGGAAAAGAGGAATAATTTTTTTCCGTCCAAGATCAAGGGTGCTGAAAAGTTGCTCTCTGAAGCTGGAGCAGTTTTAGAGGCCTCAGAACACTTCCCTCCTTGTCCTGTAGATTTTCTTTCTGTTGGTAGAAAAATTAAAGGAGCCAAAGGGTAGAGAGAGAGAACTCTGTACGACACATATTGCCATGCCTCTGCCTTCTCTTGCTCCAGTGCCTCTGAGATCAGTTACAAAATCATGTTTGAATGGACAAAACGGGGTAGCTGTACCTTTGCTCAAAGCCCTTTTGCACAGAGGAATTTCATGAATCATTTTGCCAAATGATTCCCTGCAATGTGGAAAAACAGGAATGCTGGAGGCTATAACTTATGCACTGTCAGCTCCAAATATTCAAAAACTAGGCTTAGCAAAAATAACCTGTCATAATAGGATTTGAAAAAAAAAAAAGTAATTGACAAACAGTATATTTCTGTTTTTCAGGATGTTAGAGGTCATATTTTCAAGCAGTTAGGAGGACCAGAAAAAAAAGTCATTATTTTGAAAAACATATTTGCGTGTAAGATGATGAATATCAAAATGTTATCGAAATGTTTTAAGGAAGAAAAGAGACGTTGATGAAACTTGTGATGAAGTCACAAAAAGAGATAAATAGTAATTATACCTTTTTTATTATTATTATTTCACAGAAAATTAACCTGTATTGTTGTGATAATCAAATTTCCTTTTCCGGAAATTAAGACTAATTTGAGTCCTTGGATTCCATATTAAGTTCTTGAGCACTTTGAACACCGTTTTAAAATAGATTTTTTTTGGGGGGGTAATAATAAAAATAACAACCATCATTGAGAGTTACAATTAAAAGAATGAAAATATCATCTTTCTCACAGTATCCCAGCAAATAAGGTGAAAGATGGATTTTGGAAGTACTTGCTGCATTTCTCAGAGGAAAAAAGAAATGTGAATCCCATTTGTAACGTTTGATCAGCCGTGGTTGTTGCAGCTTTTCCCTCTATCGTCTCGTCTGATTTTTGTCAACATCCAGGAAAAAAAGTATTGGACACTCAGTGTTGATGCTTTTAATTGGGTTGATCATTGCTGACAAAAATCAGGGTAAAATTTTGTTGGAGAACAAGCCCTTGGAGGCAGCACACAAAACTAGAAGATTCATAGAGCTTTTTTTTTTTTTTTTTTTTTCTTTTCTTTTGGTGTGTACTTGAAAACATACAGGCATTTCTCTTATTTGCAATATGAATGCAAGTGCATTGTTTTGAAAACTAGAATCTAACCTTTTTATGAAATGGCAGCATAATTATTTAAAAAAATTACACATTCAGAGGCTGTATAAAAAGTAGTAGATTGAGAAAACATCACTGCACCAGAAAAAATAGTAGTACACTTAAACCACCATAAGCAGTAGCAGATATCTATCTGAATGTTGTTTAGCTTCCTTTTACTTCTATGCTTCTAACTTGCAGCAAAGATTTATAAATGAGAATTTTAAAAGCATTTCTCCAGCACTCCTTGGTCGTAATTGTATTCGCCATTACTGACAATATCTCTGCATCAGTACAGAATATACAAGAGTGCTAGTTCTTTGTATCCTTTTTCCTTTGATCACTTCTTCTCTAAATAATATAGGAGATTGCCAAGATTTTGCTTTAGTGTGAATTTATCACAAAGAAAGCACCATTGCTTCTTATTGATTTGAGCTGATGCATTTCTGTTGAGTCCTATTTTTAAACCACAACTATTGCTAAAATGTGGTGTTACAGGGTTAGAATCAGGAGACTGGATTTCTCATCCACTGAGAGTAGATGAGAAAATATATTTACAAAATATATTCACCAATCTGTTAAAATTTATAAATTCCTTAAAATAAATAAGCTCCTATTGATTAAGCACCTTTGAATTGCAGCATCTCTCAGTTCTGTTTTTTTTTTTTTTTTTTTTTTTGATTCTATAGTTTCCTTTCTCCTTTTTTTTTAAGACTATTCGTTTGCCGCAAAGCTTTCAGAGAGAGACATCTATTTTCCATGTTATGGCCCAGTACGTGATATGGAAGTCAAACTCTAGCAGCATTCTCAGAGAAAGCCTTTGCTATTTGGATACATTGTTTTTCTTTAACCCTTTGCACATTAAATTATCCAGGAATTGCCTACTTTAAAAGCAAAGCAATTAACATGAAATCAAAACTGAATACTAACTAAATGTCTGAAAAACACAAAGGACAAAAACACAAAAAAAGCAAATACATGGATAAGTGAACCTTTGCAAATTCAGAATATTTTCTCTTTCTGAGCTTCTCTTTCTTTCTAGTTACCAGGTAATCACTTAAAGCATTAGGAAAACCCTGGGAAACAAAACAAAAAAAAAACAAAACAAGAAAACAAACAAAAAGCTTAATAGCTTAATCTCTAAGTATTTTCCTGTGCTAAGTCCAAAAGACTGGTGCAATATGTGTGGATGAAAAAGGCATATAAATTCACTTAACCTTACCCTTACCTAAAAATTCAGTGCTGTAGCTAATAGTTGATTTAAACTCTATGACAGAATAGATACCTGTTTCACAATAGTGCTAAAAATGTTGCTTTTCTATCCACTTAAAACTGCATAATATATATGCAGATACGTATACTCTTTATCTGCAAAGCCTAATTTCCAATTGCAGAAATTGCAGATATCAAAGCAAACTGGGTTAATTAATTGTTATTTCTGATTTTTTTCCTTTTTTCTAGTAAACTGCTAAAAATTGAAGTGATTAGAAACTTGACAATTAATTGTCATTAACTCTTGATCTTATTTTCTGTTAATTTGCTTGGGCAGTAAGCAACTGCGTTATTTCAACATTTTGTATAGATGTTATATACTATATAGACATATAGTAATATGTCTTCACTGCAAATAAAGGCCTTACAATTGTAAACCTCTGCAAAGTTCATATTGTAAATGAGGTATTTCTAACCTTTTTTTTTTTTTTTTTTGTCTGTAAAGGGAATGCAGAGAATTAGTTTTTAACATGAAATATTACTGTGACTAGATAAGGAGTCACAGAAAGGAGGTTGCTCTTCATAAAAATTAGAAGTGGAAATATTCATGGTTCAAGAGGAACCATAAGCTCTCATGACAGTTGGGTTTCTGCTTTTGAAATACTTGAGCTATACCTTAGAGTTCAGGTATGTGAGGGAATTCTGGCTTAGTGAGTTTGCTGAACCCATCTGAGCAAATGCAGGGTAAAACACTTTAACTTACATTAGGTTTTGCTATTCAAATATGTTCTACCTATGCCTTTCACTCTTTAAGTCACTATAGTCCTTCCATGTGTCTAAGGCTATAAAAAGATCTCTCAGAAATAAGATATCCTTAAAGGAGAGGATAAGCAGGCTTGTCAGGGAATGAATTCTTCTTTACAAATACTTCGGTCAAAGCTATGATAGTCTGTAGAAAACCTGTCTTTTTTCTGGCTTCCCTTTCTGAAGCCTGTTCTGCTGAAAAAAAAAGATGTCAGTTGAAAACACTACTTCTATTTTTATCCAATTAATCTTCCAGACATTTCCAATAGTTCAAATAATCCTTTCTTGACTTTCCCATTCTGCTATAAATTCAGAGTAATTCTGGTGAATTAAATGTAGCCATATTTTACTGCAAAATTGATGTAAGTAGGTAGACCAGTAATCTAGTTCAGAATCTTCTAATAAAATCTTTTAAAATCAGAGTATATTAATTTGTCAAAAACATCTTTTTTTGATAAACATATATTGTTCTGTGTATTTTTTTCAGAAAGGCTTTCTGAGTTCAGGATACTTTATATGATCAGAGCAAAATAATGGTTCCAAACCTTCAGCTATCCCATTGGTTTGAAAACTGCCAAGGGAATGATAAATCTATGTTTAAATCTTGGCCCAGTTGAAACAGAGACTAGAACTGGAATATTTAATTTTCGTTGTGCATGGCATAAAGACTAAGAAATAGAATTGCTATCTCGCTCCACACCAACAGACATTTAATTATTTATACCAAATGAGCAGATTCAGCTGACAGAATGACATAATGCATTTGAATCACACAGAACATCCGTGTGAACCTGAGTCTTATCCATCATAAGCAAGTGCTTTATTTAGCAACACATTTACTATTGTAAATAAAAGTGATGTCTAATTGTCCTTCTCAATCACAATTTTGACGAGCACTGTTGAGGACTTGTTACATATTAGAAGATTCCAAATATGTTTTAGTATGTGAATGGAATTATAATTTTCTTTGTAGTTCTTAGCACAATAGAGTACCTGGAGTCCCATGTGTCTGCATTTACTAACACAAAGAAAGCAAATACCATCAGTCAAGAAAGTCATGAACATTCTGAACACTTCCAGAAAGATGGCAATTCCATTAAAACTCCTTGGCAGCTTTGGACTGATAAAATCTTCCTTGCCAAAGGAATTTATAACCATGTTGCTCATATCAGCAAGCCCATATTTTAGGATATGAAACACCTGCCAGCATGAATAGGATCAGACACTTAAATGTGACACTTCTCTATCAAAATCTGATACAGGTGATAGGTCGATCGTAAGTTGATCGACCAACCATGGGTTGGTCCTTTCATCACTAAGAGCAATGGCAGCGTTCTTGCTGCTGTTGGTAACAGTTAGTTAACAGTTAGTTAGCAGTTAACATCCTGCATTGCAAGTCAACATATCCACACGCTAGAGAATTGTATTATTGCCATATACATAAAATGCAATGATAATAATAGTGAACTAGATAAAGAATAAAGGTTGATTTGCTGGAAACTTGGGTAAAGGAGAAGAAGTAATTTGAATAGATATTTCACAAGACAATTATTACAGCTCTAATAAGTTGGTAATTTGGTATTACATCTGGGTGTTCTGTAGTGAATTTAGTCAATGTTACTGGAAGGAAAACAGTAAGCAGGAAGGAGGGGATGAAGTAGAGTATGAAGGAAAAGGGTTTTTTTTTTTTTTTTTAATCATAGAATCATAGAATCATAGAATGCTTAGGGTTGGAAGGGACCTCTAGAGATCATCTAGTCCAACCCCCCTGCACACGCAGGGACACCTAGAGCACGTGGCACAGGACTGCATCCAAGCTGGTTTTGAAGATCTCCAGAGAAGGAGAAGGAAGAAAAGGAGAAGGAGAAGAAGAAAACAAGAGAAGGAGAAGGAGAAAACAAATTATTCGGACTAAATCTGTTGGGGAATTTTCCATTTGAAGAAAAGACCTAAAAAAAAGAAAACCATTTACAAAACATTTTATATGCTACAAATGAAAGAAAATAATGAAATTTGAGTGACTCACACACCAGCATTTCTCTCTTAAGATACCTTGATAACACAGAAATATGTTGTCCTGAGGAAACTGTAGAATGTATAAAAGGTTCATCTCTTTTATGGTGGGATAACACAAGCTATGCATTTAGTTAATTGGCATTCAGACCATGCAGACATTTGAGACTGTCAGTGCCATAGACAAGAGGCTGCAGTACTGGCTATCATGTGGCTATCACTGTGAAATAAATAACCATAAAAAATTTCTTCCCTTGCGGTACATCAGTACTTCAGTTGAATTGGCAGATTTTGTATTACTTCCTTTTTTATCTTAATGCTTAGGAGGGGAAAAAAAAAAAAAAAGTTAAGGATTTATTTTTAACCAATAAAGTGCTGCCTTGAATCATTTCCTCTAACGAAGACATGTGAGATTTCTGCTTCTCACATATGTAAAATTCCCAGCCAGTCTTTTTAGATTATGCTGATATCGCTTCATTTATATGAGGTATCAGGACCTTATATGAAAATTCACATACATGAGGAAGAGGTTTGGATAATTTTAGGCCTCTTAGTCTGCCCAGAAAAAGAACAAAATCTTATCCTGTTCTTTGAATTATCAAAATTTATAATACTTACAACATGGTTGTAAGTATTACAACTGGACCAAATGTCCCAGTCTACAGTTGTCACTACTTTCTCCATATATACATCTGGGAGTAAAGGTAATTCAGAGATATATCCTGATATGAGTTCCAGAACGTAGGTAGTGCATTCACAACAATACCATAAGAAAGTAAAAATAAGCACAAAGTAAATGTTAGGAAAACACAGTCATTATATCTAAAGAGTATAGTATCATAAATATTGACAAAAGGAAAGCTGGAAAAAAAAATGCAACATATTCATACCTTTTTAGGGAATTGTAAAATACATTGGTTTATGGTATTATCTATTTGATTTCCTCACAGAAGTCCCACAGAGAATTATTAAAGAATGGTACAGAATTGTTTCCATAAGATTTAAAGGTAATCTAGAAACAGGCTTTATTAAAATAAAATAAAATAAAATAAAATAAAATAAAATAAAATAAAATAAAATAAAATAAAGGGATTCTCTACTGTTTGCCCAGAGTTACCATGGTAGCAATACACACAGTGCTTTTGTTACTTGAGTAAAAAGAGAATTTCCTTTTTTTCTTAGATAGGTCTGGATCTTTCCCTATAGATCTCTAGGGTCTAGTCTCTTTGACACAAAAGTGGGCTATTTCTGCTGGTGATCTCCCACTGGTCGTCCTGACTGACCCTTCCTAGAGGAAACATCCCTGATTTTGCTCCCATCAATGGCAAGATTCCCAGCAATTTGACACAGCAGGTGCTAAGATGATACGACCTAAGACCTTCCTTCACAGAGTTAGTTTCCCCTCAGTTCCTGATGACTACCATTTGCTTATTTAGCTTGAATTTCAGTTTCTGTGAACCTCAGGAGGCTCCTTCCTGTTTGGTTAGGTATAGTTTGGTTATGCACACACCAATAGCACACTGATGTGGTCAGCAGGCTCTTGCATGCTCAAGAAATCCTATAGCTGGAGTCAGCCTAGCTGGAAAACTTGTAGAACATCTTTGCCATGCACTGAGGTGCATGAGACAGTTCGTCTCAGTAAATAAGCTTTAAAAAATAGATGCAGACAACCAGTGTAACAGACTTTTCATCACTCTGCTATCTAATGTGGTGGGCAGGAGTAAATTCATTCTCTTTTAGATGAGTTTTCTCCCTCACCACAGACAAAAAAGGTACGTGTTTATGGATTCTGTGAATGCAGATTGGTAAGAGAGGACAGCTTGATGTTTCACTGCTGAAAGATTGCTGGTATCTCTGACTTCCACAGAAGTAGCATAACTCTGTTTCAGACAGCTCCAACAACCTTGATTTCCATGCCAGCCATCTCCATTATCTAAGCTGCAGGATAGGTTTTCTGCTTTCTTTCACCGTGACCTTTTTATTTTACCTGTATGAGCAAATGTTCTGGTCACATTTGCATGGTACCACTTGCAATCTCTGTGAAGTTTAAAATGATTATTTGTTTTAGACAAGATTAGTAATTATGATTTGTTTTTAGAGAAGTGTACTAATTATAGTATTGGGCAAATAGAAATCGTAGTATTGAGTAAAAACAGCTCCAAAATGACCATTTAGAACTGATTTCTGAAAGTGCTAAGTGGTTCCCAAACATTCTGAATGGCATCATAGTTTTACTTAAGCCAATGTTATCATTTATAAAGATGAGGAAGGATAAGGATGGGCCCTGCTTTTTACCTGCCTTGAGAACTATTTTTTTCTCTAAGCTCAAATCAGACCATGGATCTTTAGTGCTTTAATTTCCTATGGATATCTGTGAGTATTGAAAAGCATAGTAGCTCTCACTGTTCACAAAACTATTTTCCATACACATGCAGATGCATTGTTGATAAAATTTCAGTTTTGACCTGAATCAGTTTCTTTTTAAACTGTTTTGAAAACTTCTTTTGTGTTGTTTAATGACTTCAGAATGGCTTTGAGATGGAGTCAAACAACCTCTGAATTATGATTTGTCACAACTTTCTTCAGTATGTATAATTGAGCTAAGATATCTAAAACAACATCTTACAACACGAAGTCTAACAGGGACATACTGAGATCCAAATATGCCTATCATGTAGCTAAGCAACAACAGTGTCAGTATAGGGAAGATAGACAGGCTTTGTGTGGTTGGTCATTTAGCTTGATTTCATTTCTTCTGACCTGATCTGTGTTTTTACTTTTAATATTGTTTTATTTTAACTGAAATAAGGTACGCAGAGATCTGCAAGCATCAAAACTTAGAAATTATGATTCAGTTGGCCTTGGGTATACTTCATTATATTGATATTTGTTTTTCTCTCTTGAACTGCAGTATATAGCTATCTTCTTCAACTCAGAACTCACCAACGTTTTTAAAGGACCTGAGCACATTACCGAAGTCACATTGCAATAACTCTAATAAATTGCACCTGTGGACTCCTCTCTGATTTATTTATATACTGTATCACAGGTCATTAACAGAAAATAACCCACTGAGATACAACATTCTTGTTTACAGTGAGATTCTGGTGGTGACAGCAGGAATATAAAACATAAAATCAACAGGGAACACAGAACCAATAAAAAGACAAGTGTCTATAAAGCACAAGAAAACCAAAGCCAACTGTGAAGGCAAAAATAAAATAAAATAAACTTCCATCATAAAGCAATCAAAATCTACAGTATATTTATAGATACCAGAGAGCACAAATACCAAGTGAGCTTGAATATTTATGGGTGTCAGACTATAAGTCGGGAAATCTATGAGCAATTCAGAATCAAAACTTGATCAGCAGGATATAACCCCAAGAAAAGCTGGCTATGCTTGATTCCCTATAGCTCATTGAAAAAAAAATACCCAACAAGATACTCTTGTGTTAAAAGAGCAAAAGATTTGAGAAATCAACAAGCTTTTGAAACTGTTTGGAGTTGTTATTCTTCTTAAAATTGTTTTCGGATGAACATCTGGTATCTTTACAGCTGTTTTGATATGTACATTGGATAGATGCCAAAAATATATTAACCATTCAGGTGCTCAGCATAAGAAGTTCTCTTTGTGATATCAAGAGAAAACTCACTTGAGAAAAGGTTTAGAACCTGAACATGATGAATATATGTGGATTATTTTTTATATCATGCTATATTCTGTAAAACTTTTACTGTAGAACTCTGCAGAGCTCCTTGCTATTTTATAATTCTTCTCATCACACACTGTATTATGCTTTGCTATACCTACATTCAGTATCATCACCTTTATTTCAAAGGGACAGAAGAATTTATCAGGAAGAAAAAAAAATAAAGTTTTGCAAAGAAAGCAGTAAATTGGGTACTACCTCTTGTTATTCTCTCTGCAGAAGAGAGATGAGGTGACAAATTTGGAGATATTATCTCTCAAAATAAATGACAGACATGAAAATTTCTCAGTCATAAGTAACAAGTGGCCAGGCTGGTAAACATAGCAACAAAATTCTGGTGGGGTTGGAAAAGGCTAACTCATCTTTGGTATGGGCGCGGAATTGCATCTACATCTTACACTGAAGTGCAGCTTCACAGTGTTGTAGCACACTCCTGTGATAAGACAAGCTCTGAAAGCATTGCTGGGCAGTGAGCAACAGTCATGAAGATTTTAAGTCAGGATAAAGAGACAGGGGATAAGACAGCAAGAGAAATAGGCAAAGGAGAAATATTACTGGGCATCTGCTGGAATCCTGCCCTGTTTCTCCACTGAATCAAGACTGTGGTTTCTATAGTCAACTCTGATATGATTCCCTGCCTCACCATCCATGCACCAAGAAGCTGCTTAGTTACTTTGAAATATCTCTCTACCATTAACAGCGAAATATTCAAGGATTTACCCTTTAAATAATATTCCTCCCTTCCCCTTCTCTTTTTGGCTCCATCTGTCTTAAATCGCAGTCAGATAATTCCAGGCACTACAGGTATTGCTCCCTGGGCCAATCACTGTCCTGTTGTGTTAATAGCCATTACTACAGCCACAAGATCAAACCAGATCAGCAACGGCAGCCTCCCTAGGAACTAGACAACTGGCTGGGGTAACTCCACTGAGCATCTAATTTGGATGGATCCATTTCTAGCACTCTGCAGCTCTAGCCAGAATCATGCTGTATTCCCCATTGCTGTATATATAGGTGTTTTTCATTATCTAGTGTGGTTTTTGTTTTCCTTCCTTTCTTCTTCATTCCGAACAACAATTTTAAATATAGTCAGGAAAGCTGAAGTAGAAAAGCACCTATGTTATTTATTTCAGATAAAGGGAAACATTATTGTTAGATATAGCTTCCATTTATGTATCAGCTTCCAATCCATACGTTGCCTAATGACCACAGATATCTGATTTTTTTTTCTGTATTTAAAATTATTATGTGTAGCAATACAGTGGCAATGGAAATGATATACAAACTGAAAGTCACGCTGAGTCTGAATAAAGATCATCCATTGTGAAGTCTTCCAAGGAGAAATTCAGCTTTCCTGTATGTTTGTAATGAAAATCTTCACCTAATTTGTACTAAAAAGCAATGGGCAATAATTCTCAGCACTGTTTCCTGTGCACCTGTAAGTAAGTAATCTGCTCAAAGCTGATTCATATTCATATTCTAACTATTGTATTTTAAGATTAGTTTTATTTGAGTCCCTGCCACTCCATCAAATATGCTGATTCTTCAACAAATCTAGGAAATGAGTTGATAAGACTAAAAAAACACTGTATTTTTGTGTTTGCTTCAAGAGGTTGATTCTGTGTAGTGTGACTTATATCCCATATTATTTTTTGCTTGGTCCAACATAGATGAGTGTGAATGTAAAATTATATATTCAATAATTAGTAATAATTTTAATTGTAAGAAAAAGTAACAAATCCAGCATTTTCATCTGTTTTGTGTTAAGCAGTTATACGCAAATTGATTTTTAAGTGCCGAACCAGAAGTGGCGACCTAATCTAATGGTATTTTAATTTATAATGGACATTTTTGCTTAGCTCATACATATCTGATGCTTTTAAGAGAAAAACATTTAAAGAGGGGTACAGTGGTCCCTAGAGAGGCAACATCTCATTTTCAATTCAGTTGGCAAGAATACTAATTACATTATCACATATTCAGCAGTATTCAGCGAAGTTATTTATTCATTCATCCTGAGGACCCGGGATGCCTGGCAGGTCACTGCCAATAAGCACTACCTTGAGAATCTCAGCTAATGGTATGCAAAGATAATTAGATATGGAGCTCTTAAAAAAAAAAAGAAGGCTAAACACCAAGATTTGCCTCTTTGCTGGCTTTATGACTGAGTGAAAAAATTTATTTGTTTCCATTAACAAAACAAAACAAAACAAAACAAAACACATAACTTTTATAAGCATAAAAGGGAAAGGAAGGAAAGAAAGGAAGAGAAATTATACTGGCTGGTCTGAAAATCTTAAAGCTTGAGATTGTAAAGGAAGAAGGAGAGCCAAAAGTTAATGTCAAACGAAGCTGCATCCTACAATCTAAACATCTATCTTATGTTTGTTGTACTCTCCTGATTCTGAGGCAGAACAACAAAATATCAGAATATTGTTTACAAATTCTCTTACTTATCTACTTCCTCTTTGTGACATTTGACATTAAAATACGTCATGGATGGGAAGCAGGATTATGTCTCCCATTTGATGAAGTGTGACTTTAGCCTTTTGTGTGTGTGTGTGTGAATTTGGCTATATAAAAATGAATGATGTTAAGGTGAAGCCCTTTTACCAATCAATTCAAAATGGCTAATATAGTTGATTTGTACCTTTTGTTATTTACCACACCACCAATTTTTCCAATGTTACTATTTTCTAATGCATTTTGAGTTTTGCTTTGTTTTTTGATTCTGAATGCATTCCTGAGGCTCAAAAACTGCAAAGGCCAAGAGTCTGAACTTGGACATTAATCGAATTAGATTGACATATGCAGTGTCTCTCTGCAGTGGTCCAGACTGCTAGATTAGAATACAAATACTATTTTCAGTGCATGAGCAATGGGTCCAGATTTGTCATCTCATACTCCAGCCTCTCAGCATATTGAACGCGATCATAATCCAACAATATCCTTACTTATATTATTTCTACAATTTCTTCATCTCCCAGTTCAGTTTGACTTGACTAACAACAATTACAGGATCTTTAAGAAATCTTTTTAACATCCATTTAATCTTATCATTAGAGGACTTCAAGCGATGTAGTATAAGCTAAATCTGCTAAGTAGAAAATGGGTCATTTTCCAAACAGCTCCCCATGGGGATATTGTGTCTTCATAACTGGTGACTGATTAAAGTCAATGAACTGGAGCTTAAAAGAAGTACAGTATTTTGGCCTTGTACATTATTAGTAATCTCCTCAACAGTATTGAGCAAATAGATAACTGTATTGTAGTGGAAGTGCTTGTGGAGTGTCCTGTTGTCAATGTAATGGTAGCACAACCAGGTTCATGGGCTCCATCTACAGTGTGCTAAAGTGTTACGTGTCAAATAAAGTTCTCCTGAGCCTGCTTTAGTAGGATGCTGCAGAATGAAAGTGTCCTCTAGAGTCAAAATGATGCAGCAAGCAGTCTGTCTTCAAGGGCAGAACCTTGTCTTGCTGCATAGCTAAAAAGGTTTTCTGACATCTCTGCTATGTCTCACTGATCAGCTGCACCACATGCTATCACATGCCAGCTCTATCCTTCATTGTCCATATTAATTTTTCATTTCTTACCTGTTTTTTTTTTCAAAAGTGTTACCTACACAGTTGGGGAATGTTGACAGATGAAGCAGGAATGTTGACAGAGAGAGAGGTGGACTTAGAAGCAGAGGTAGAGGCAGAGGAAGAGGATGAATAATAGGTCGAAGTATCCTGAAGGCATCAGGATAGACACATTCATTGCTTAGAGGGTCCCTACTGTAGTATGCCATTTCATCTCACAAATCATACTATCCTGAACACTCTAAGCCTCAGTCTTAGCTGAAACTATTGTCCTGGGTCTAAACAGAAGCATGACAGCATCATTGATCATATATAGCCAAGACTCTTGGTTACAGTGAGAGATTGACACCGACGGTGCAGGCATACTGAATTTGTGCCTGCCACCCCACAGCGATTCTGAAGTGGCACTCATGAGAGATGACCAGCAGAGTGCTGCTAGTTGGAATTTGACTTCATGATCTTTTTTTACAGTGACCTAGCACAGGACCTGAACCAGAAGAAAGCTTATTTCCAGGCTGTCATTTTAGTGCAGGGGAACAGAACTCTGTTCTTCCAGACCCACACCGGTTGTCATACAGCCATTTGGCATTAGTGAGTACCCTAGAGGTGACATTGTTTAGAAGCATTTGGGGATTTTAATACATTCTCATCCCCTTCTGTTTTTGTCTATGTTTCAAGGTCTCCTGACACTGCTTTCAAAAGGGGATCAATGCTAGCGTGAAGAACACTGTCAGGATCAGAGTGGCCTGCTGTGCTCTGCCAAGTCTGTGTACCGACAGCTGGATGCCATTGCAGAGAGTGGCTCCCGCCTGATCGGTCAGGGTTGTAGAGTTCACTAATCACTATCTCCAAGAGGGAATGCAGAATGCCTTTTCCTCATCCGTTACTTTTATACGCTGCATTTGGACAATAACACTGTGAAAACTTCTGCTGCCGTCTATTTGTAGACCAGAAACTCCACTTCTTTACCCCCTCCTTTCTTATCCATCTTTCCTCCTCTTCTGTAACAGCCTCTCCAGTCTGTTGCCTTGACATTAACACAGCACTCCATGTCCTTTGTCCAGCCCTAACTGTAGTTTTCTATCTATCTCCTTTCTTTAATAAAAGCTCACTACACAGTTGTCTTTTTCCACCTAGTGGAAACAAGCAAAAGGATTCTTCACTTTCAGGGTTGTTATTATTCTTCTCCTGCTTACACAGATGGTATAATCTATATATAATGATGAAATGAGACCTTACACCATTTCACTACCTGCCTCTGTCCAACAAGCAAAGATTATAGAAAAGATAGATACTGCAGTCTAATTCCTTCAAATATAAGCCTATTATCCATTCACGTACTGCAGCATATAAATAGGAAACGTGAGCTATGTGGTGCTACTGAGTTTTATACTTCAGCACCATTTTATTTGGGAGTAGTATTTGTAGCCCCATCGCATGCATACTAAAAGATGAATAAGGTTGTTTCCTATGGTCATTCCACCTCCTCTGTGTCTGAACACCAAAACCTCTGCATTTTCTGATCCTTCTCTCTGATCAAATTATATTGCAAGTTGGGCTTTCCCCCCAGCTATCTACTGCATTTTTTGTTTTTGGGGCTTTGTTTCTTGACTTTTCTGGGGGGTAAATGGGGGACAGTGAGGGTGGGGAGGGGCAGTGCTATAAGCCTGATGCAGACTGAGCAAACTTTTATTCATTAGGTCACACTGATGTCCCCATTTGCCAATGGAAGAGCTTCAGAGTTAAAAGTTTTCCCAAGAATCAAGAGAAGAAGAGTATTTTGTAAAAAAATATTTTAATGAGCACACAAAACAAACAAGCAAAAAATATGGTTGAGAAGAACTGGTAAACTTTATAGTTCTTGTTTAAACAGAACGATTATGAAGCACACCTTAAGAGCAAGCCCAACACATACAGACTTCACATTCTGTCTGCCTCTCAGAACAATAACCCCAGAGAGAACATTTACAAAGCCCATCTTTTCTAACTAAGGCCTTTTAAAATTCCTCAGTTCATGGCTAGGGAATATTTCCATACAGACCATACTTGATTAATGGGGCCAGCTTACATTAGTCACAGTTCTTTCAAGGAAAACTTTGATACAGGCCATCTGTCAGAGTCTAGTCAGCCTCTGCGCACACTCAGGCTACAGTGTTAAGAAATGTATTGCTTAATGCATTCAGAGAGAGATAAAGAACATAAAAACAGGGTTTGTTCTGCTTTAGTTCTTCTAATCTGCTAAAAATGATTTGCTACCAACATAAGCAAAATCAGGGCAACTTGTCCTACACTGCCTTTCAGCAAAACCTTAAATTCAGACCATGGGCTCTTTTTTCACACATTCAATAAAATGAACTAAAAAAAAATCAGCTTTTTAAGTGCAGTACTAAAGGCAGCCATCTTTAAAAAAAAAAAAAAAAAAAAGACCAGAAGCCTCCAGTTTTATGCCTTTAATTTTTTTCTGAGCCAATAAAAGTGAACGAGGCTGCATACCGCTACTAGCTGCATAATAGCAACTTTCCTGCCTCCCTGTCAAACACCCCTTGCACCTAGACAGGCTTCTTCTCAACCTACTCCCTTCTTTCACTGAGACAGCTTCCCTTACATAAGGGCACTATTGCTCTGAGTGTAGTGGTCTCAGAACTAGTTATTGGCTCGTTGTTGCAAGGTGATTGTGGCTCATCTTCCTGAAACTGTGGGGGAACATTTTATTTTCTTTCCCTCTCTCCTTTGCAAATGTAAAAAAGGGCAGGCACTCTTAGCCATGTTATGATGGAGATTGCAAGTTCTAGGCAGCTGGGGACTTTGTGCCAGTTTGTGTGCTACCTTATTCAGAGAAGCCTGCTCATTGTTTGGCACTTTTCTAAAAGGTAAAATATACATTGGGGGACTTATGGGGAGTGGAGCAGGGGAGGTGCACAAAGGGTGGCAGGAGAGATTTTCATCTGGACCAACTGCTGTGATCCTGAGTGTATGGGGTTAACAGAACTCCAGCCACAATTTCCAAGTGCAGGTCATCAACAGCTTATGTGTAACCTTCCAGAAAAGGGTCAATAAGTCAGCTACAGTTGATTTTCAGCCTTTGATACATAACAGGTGGAAGGTCTCCTGTGACCCCCGCAAAGCACTCTTACAGAAAAACAGTCTGAAACTTGGTCAGAGAAAAAGAGCTCTGAGATTATTTGTGTACAAAAGTATAAATGCAGACAGCAAACATATTCTGGATTTTTCCTATTGACTTTTCATTTGGGATCACCTTGAGTATTCTTATCAAGCATCTCGTTTATTCAGGTCATTTCTGAACAATGCATTGACAGGATTGTGTTTTGAAATGTCAGATAAATATCCTAGCTCTGAATATACCTAAAGGCCATGGGGAAGGTCTCTCTACTGTTTTAAACTGATTGTTTTGGAAATCATGCTAAATATGTACTTTCTCTGAAAATTTCTAAGCCAATGAAAATTCTAATTAATACATTCATTTTATAGAATACTTTGGAAATCCAATGTGAAATTAATCTGGATGCAGTGTTAGGATTATCTAGTTCTATCTAGTTCTTTTTACATTACAAGACAGTGATTCACTGTGGAAATGCCCCTCCACCTCCCTTTACCATTCCAGCTGCTATTACCTGCAGTGAAATGCAATGACTGTCATACTTGACAATATCTTCTTTTTTTTTTTTTTCCAACACAAAACAACTCTGTAAACTTCATTTAGGATGCATTCGCTATATGGGGCAGCAAGTGGAACAAAAAGGGAAATGAAGAGAAATTGTCTTAAAAGTTGGCTAAGGAATTCTATATTAGCATGTAATGTCTCAATGCTTTTAACACATTATCTTGTGCAAAGTGCATAACGATAATCAGACTTCAAAGGAGAAAAACATAGAAGAATAAAAACCATCTAAATAACAGCCATGGCTGAGGTAGCCAGAAGGATCTAGAGATTCAACAAGATCTGTAAGGGTCACAAATCTTTTAAACAAATGGTGGGCATACCTTGTCAGCCCCAACCCCAACTTTTCTGCTTGTTTCTTCCACCTAAGAAGTCAAATCTCATTTTCATCTGAATTGCATTTGAGCCATATTAAGCATCATTTATTACCTCACTTTTCACCCCTCAGGCATTTGCTGCCCCTCAGGCATCTACTCTGTTCCAAGAAGACCACAATTTGAAGCAACGTCAACTCAAAAGTAAATAATCAAATAAAATTATCATATGCAACTTCCTTTCAGATTTTGTGTTAGACTGACTTTCAAAAAAACACATGTTTCCATTAGGAAAAAATACCTGTAGTCTTAGTAGTATATTGCATGGACAGAGCATTATATCAGATAGAAGTACTATAAATGCTTATTGCAACTGTTTGCTTACCATAATTTGATTTTTTTATGGCTGCTCAGCACTGTTCAAAATGTTTCAGCATGTTATCATGCATCCATAACCCCAGATATCTTACCTAACTCCAAATATTATTGCAATATATATGATGTCATTCATGCTTTTACATATCATATCATAGAATGCTTAAGGTTGGAAGGGACCTCTAGAGGTCATCTAGTCCAACCCCCCTGCACACGCAGGCTGACCTAGAGCACGTGGCACAGGACTGCGTCCAAGCGGGTCTTGAAGATCTCCAGAGAAGGAGACTCCACAATCTCTCTGGGCAGCCTGTTCCAGGGCTCTGTCACCCTCACTGTTAAGAAATTTTTCCTCAAGTTCCTGGGGAACCTTTGATGCTTTGATTTCTGGATGTTTCCCCTAGTTCTGTCGGTGGCCACCAGTAAAAAGAGGCCAGCACCATCTTCCTCACTGCCTCCCTTGAGGTACTTATAGACACTGATCAGATCCCCTCTCAGCCTTCTCTTCTCCAGGCTGAACAGGCCCAGCTCCCTCAGCCTCTCCTCATAGGGCAGATGTTCCAGGCTCCTGATCATCCTCGTAGCCCTGTGCTGAACTCTCTCCAGCAGCTCCACATCCCTCTTGTACTGGACACAATACTCCAGATGTGGCCTCACCAGGGCTGGGTAGAGGGGCAGGATCACCTCCCTCGACCTGCTGGAGACGCTCTTCTTAATGCACCCCGGGATCCCATTGGTCTTCTTGGCCTCGAGGGCACACTGCTGCCTCATGGTCAACTTGTCATCCACCATGACACCCAGGTCTTTCTCCGCAGAGCTGCTCTCCAGAAGGTCAGTCCCCAGCAGAGAAGGTCAGTCCCCTCTGCAGAGGTCAGTCCCCTCTCCAGAAGGTCAGTCCCCTCTGCAGAGCTAGATCTCATGTAAAATCTCATATCTCATACCTATCTCATATTTAGCACTTTAATCTGATTAGCAAAAACATATCTCTTTTCAGAGATATGTATGATCCCTACCTGTCTGCGCTTTTGGTTTATACGGATTTGTGGAACTGTGCTAAATTATGTGTCCCAGAGAGTTGTCCACTGACAATACCAAAATTCAAACAGTAATTGGTAGTCTTTACTATCTTTCCTACATGCTATTGTTCCTTTCATTGACCTGACAGAGGAAAATATTCAGAAAACTGATTAGTTGAGAATTCTTTCATAAACAAGTGGTAGTATTCGGAGAAGCAGTCAGTGAAAGAATCTAATGAGAATGTCTCGCTCACCAGTGATTCCCATTTGGGACTATTGCTCCAGACTTTAGACTATTCGTAACTTGTATAATTTAAATTAGCCTCAGAAAGAAGGTAACACAAAAGTGAGAGAAAATCCTTCTTTCACAGGCCTTCCTAATAAGCACATTGTAGAGAAACTTGAGGCTGTGATGTATAGAATGACCTTTTCTTCTTCATTATTTCTACTAAGGATGGACAACATAACACAATCGCCAGTTCCTAGGAGGTGCCTAATAGGTCTTAAATGTCCATGGAGCTATTCAGATTCATGAAAGTTCAAGATTTGGTCCTGTGTAGAGTTCATTTGTGAAATGCTGTGTTATAGTCTGTTGGAATTTCCCTTAAAACCATTCAGAACACAAAGAAATTATGCAGCCACAGAGAGGTGTCAGATGTGCTTTTTGAAAAGCAAAACACGCACATGTAAACACACAAAGTTTTTTAATAAAGATATAAAATTGAATCAGAAGTCAAAACTTTAAATGAAGAGGCCAGAAGTTAATAAGAATCAGACTGCATCATCTGCTTCCAATCAAATAAAGATGGAATTGGCAAGCAGTAATAAAAGGTGATGTCATTGCAAAAAGTCAAGAAGCATTGACTATGTACTCTGTTTTACTTTTGGAGTGTAGTTTGCTCTGGTTTTGTATGTTTGTCTTGTCTTCTCATCTGAATAGTAACATAATGTTTTGCTAAAAGGTGTAAAATATTATTTTCTTTCTTCATTCCATCTCACTAATTTGGTTTCAAGTATGAGAGGCAAATTTATCTGGAGTAAAAATCAGCATCTAATTAAAATAATATGTCATTTTTTCACCACAATTTGGTGAAACCAAACCAAAACAACCAGTGAAATCCATCTGAAGTTATATAAAAAATGATAGTGATAAACCACAAGAAAAATAGATTTTTCAGAGAAGATACAGAAAGAACCCTTTGGGGTTGGCCTAAAAGACATAGTAATACTTACCATTTATTCTTTAGTTTCTATGCCTTTCTAAATGAAAGCAGTTTGCTTTGTACATGCACATGTCCTCTAATGCTACTGAAGACAGTGGTGTCCATATCATCAATCCTATCACAATACAAACTAAGAGTATGAGTAATAGTGTCTTTGTATCTCACTGGAATGTGTGATCAGCTTGCTTATTTTAGGTGAAAAATGTGCTGTAAAGATTGACTTTACATGGGTGGATTTAAACTACAGTTTAGGCTTCAAAAAATCTAATGACCTTTGGGAAATGTTGCAAGCTGATCTCTTTATGCAGGCATTTCCTTATTCATTAATCTATTTTTAATTATCGTTCATGGACGAAAGTGCAAAACTGGCCTTGATCCACAGTAGTGCTCATTGCTGTCACTTTGGGAGGTTCCTACAAAGATCAAGGATAGTAACTGTAGCAACTAAATATTTAGTCATTATTATTTCTTCAGTACCCTATGGTTACACTCAACATCAATAAGTGAATGTGCTCGTTGTTAGCTTATCACTATTTCTGCTTACTCTCTCATTCTCTTTTCCTCTCTCTTTTGTGAACTTTGCCTCTAGAAAACAACTCCCCTTTCCAATGTACATTAGACTTTATAGAAGCCATGAAAATTTCATTGCTAAACTGATCTGCAAAGCAGTTAGTTAGTATTAGTTAATACTGAATAATGAAAGGAATCATTTTGCAGGGCTTTCTACAAACTAAAGTTGATATTGCTACATTATTTTATTCCATGTAACATGGAATAAAAGCCATGGAAGCCTTCATGGATAAGAAAACAAGGTTTGCTTTAAATAAAGAGAAAATCTAAATATATGCAGTTAGCCACATAAATGTCACTTTTTTTTTCTGTTTAAAATGATAAATTTCACAATTCTGCTCATAAGAGTTATTTTAAAAGATTTTGTGAATAAGCTTAATATGTAACATTAGTCATGAGTAATTTCACTTGTGTTTTCAGCCGAAAGGGTCAAAATTAGTCTTTTTGGAAAATGAGGGCTGGTTATGCTTGAGCAAGTACAGGAGGAGATGATAATTATCACATGAGCTATCCACTATATTTAAGTCTTCCAGACAACCTTGAGAACCGTCTAGCCATTTTGGTGAAGCTACATTCTGGCATCTAATTCCATAGTTCTTAACCCACCTTATTCCTGCCTGCTTTTCCATAGGAAGCAGCTCAGTCTCCCTCTTTGTCCTGTCTTGTGGCACTTGTGTTCTGTCTTCTTGATCCACCCTTGACTTCGGATCATATCATGACCTAAGTTTTGACTTAATACATCTTTATCTTTGGAGCTCAAGTCAGAAGCTACTTTCACTTCCAGTAACTGGTTTTACTGAAATGGTGCTGATTTATAGTCCCCTTCAAAATCTTATTGAGATCTTTAGAATCCTTTGAGAGCACTCTTTGTTTTAGAAGAACCAGTTAGATAATAAAGAATGAATTCTAATTTTGAATAATGATAAAGTATAATTAATCTATTTAATTTTTTTAAAAAATGAGAACTTTTATTTCTATCTCACTGGTTTATTTTTCCTGGAAGATGATAAGGATGTCTGACTACAAATTTAATACTGGAAATACTATCCTGAATGTTACTATTATTGGTCAGGTAGCAAAATGAACTCACTGTGTTAACAGTTGGAGGGTACTCAGGACGCTCTAGGAGAAATCTTTCACCAAGATTAGTCCTGAGTTTAGATAACTAAACTTAATGCATAGCATTTTAGAACAAAACAAGTAGAAGATTTACTTGTGTATCATATTTTCATAAATCTTAAAGCAGACATTCCTCATTTTTTCCAAATAAACTAGGATAAAATCCAAGGGGAACAGCCTGAAACCTTTTGCTTTGTTTGTTTTGCACACAATCTGTTGCCCTTAGAGACAAGAGTCAAAAAATATAGGAATATTACAGCAGCCCAATGTTTTACAAGTTAGAATTTCATAGTTGTTCCATGTGCATGGTTTTGACAAACATTTTATTCATCAGTCATTTTCCAAATGAATTCTTTTTGTAGGCCTGAGGAGAAAAGGGCAAGAATTCTCTAAAAATCCAAGAACATGTAATTTTTCAAAGTGTGAAGCTTTTCGAGTCTGCAGTAGTGGTGGTTAACAGAGAGAAAAATTAATGTATTTGAATAAATATTTATGTATTTTATAAGAGCTTTGTGACTTGTATTCCTTCGTGTACCTTGCAGGCAAGTTAAAAAAACAACTATAAATCATAAATAAGACATTAAATGAACTCTGTGACGATCTCCTATTACTATGTTCCAGTCTGGTAATCATTTATTTTCCTTTTCCTGCAGTATATTTCTATAAACAATCTGAAATAGAAAAGCAACGGTGAACATGAAATGTGTTTATGGAACATGAAAGCAGGAAAACAAGATTATATATAGCACAGGTTAAATTAATTTCTATTTCTTTCTACAAAGACAGGTATGTATCAAAATAATTATTTAGTCCCACAGTGATCCTGAGGCAAAGATATTTCAAATTGATTTTTAAAATCTGGTTCTGTAGAATCTAAAGTAAATTATGTCTTAAGGCCATGTCTCTAAACATTATATCTTCTGCTTTTGTCTCCTTTCTATTTGATGTCTTAGCTTTACTTAACCTTAGATTAAGACCTAAGCAGAAATGTACTTCTTTCACAACTTCCTTTTAGATCTTGTGAAAAGCTGTAATTTTACAACTCCAGCTTCTATATCATTCACTTAGCATATTTTCATGAATGACACTGGAAAGATCGTTTTAAATTCTTATACTGACTTTCCAAGTAATCCTTGCAAACAACAAAAAAAAATCTTTGTTTTTAACAATTCATTGCTCATGAGGTTTCATCCATTTCTTTGGGAAAGAAGAAGCATTTACTAGTTCCTATTTGTCAGTCCCTTGCATTAGCAGCCTTTTTAAACTTCTTGATTTTGGTTATTTTGTGAAGTTATTCGTTTATCCACGTTTTTGTTTGTCACATGCAACCAAACTATATGATGTCCAGATGAATCAGTAGTAGAATTGTTTTTGTTCATTCTTTCTCTTTCTAAATAGCTTTGTTTTGTCAGTTTCAATATTGATTTGTGACTTTATTTGATACATACCATAAATAAAGTCCCACTTCTGTCTCTGTTGTATCACTCCCCTAAGTTCCATTTCATATGCTTGTTCTCATCTTTTCTGTACCTATAATTACAAATTCTGTAGTGACCTCTCTATTTTTTGTCTTCCTCTGTTGGTTGCCAACTGTATCCTATTTATCTTAATCATACTTACTTTACTCATTTTTCATCCTTTGAAGCTCACATTTCCACAACTTTTGGAAAGATGTGACAGGTTTGTTGCTTCAAATCTAGAAGCTAGTTCTGTCCTAAAGGATTTCCTGATTTTTCCTCTTCACTTTGTGCATATTAGACTTGGGAGCTTAAACAATACGAGAAAATTCCCAGCACTTTTAACACTTCTTTGGATCAGTCATGTACACAAGATTCAGTTCTGCATCAAGTCTCTGTGGGCATGTGTTGTACTTCAAAACATCTTACATCATTATTCTTCTCTGAGCCCAGCATCAGAACTATACAGCAATTTCATAGCAAATTGTGATGAGAGTAAAGGTGGTATGCAGGTAGGTCATGGCAATTGCGATGAGAGTAAAGGTGGTATTATGTCTTTTTGCCTGGTGATTCAAAGCAAAGCCAGTACTATCTGTTCCAAGAGAAAGATTAGAAGAAAACTGAACTTTCCATTTGGGACCAAGAGCGTCTCCCTTTTATTGACATATTTTTTATGCATATAAGTATTTTTATTCATCCTTTTGTTCCTCAATGTCTGTTAGACCATGTCCAGTGGAATACACAATCTTTATTTCATTTGCACACCCTGAAGAAATTCATTCTCTGTCTAATATAAAAAGTTAATTCACTTCATTTCCCCAAAATAATGACCCATGAAAAAGGAATATATCTCTTGTTTAACAATACACTTGTCTGTCATGCTTGTTCCTTAAAAATGTGCTACCTCCTCACAATGAGGAAACACTTATATTCCATTCCTGTTCTATAGATGTCTTCATTTCATCTCTACTACCTTTATGTGACTCTTCAGTTAAATATCTGAAACAATTGCCTCCAAGGACTCTTCGCTTTCATCAATGTGGAATGGGGAAATTCTTACGTTGGACAAGCTTGCACAGTTATATGCAAATGCTGACTCTCAAGTAAGAATCTACAGGATGAATAACTTGCTATAATAATATTAGCTGTGTATACACATTCCAAACCATGCTTGAAAAACCTGCCAAAATAATCGACCATAAGTCACTAGAGTCCAGGGCAAAAGTACATGTACTTTTTCTTAATTATTGCAACACCTCTTTTCACATCTCCAAACTGACCTATGTAGAGCCTGGTATCTGTGCTACCTCAGCATTCTTCATTCTCTTACTTAACTACATGATATTCTCTCTTTGTCTTTGAGTGTTATTGGTCACTCATACCTATTAAGGTGCCATTGTAGTGAACACTGTATGCAAAAATAGTAAAAGGCAGCTTTTAAATTAAGGGTTTTCTTCTGATACTGTTAACCAGACTGAACTGTGATTTATTCTTTTGAAAAGAGTAGAACTATTCATAACATAAAGCATCCTGGCATTAGAATTAAAGTATCACGATATCCAAATATCACAGGTTAAAGTGTTTCTAACAATGAAAGTAGAACTCAATTTAACCTTAGTAAGAAGAGAAACATTGACTCCCTTTTTTTAAAAATGTTTGTTCTTGCAGAGACATAATACAATGATATTGTAATTTTCCAGTTTCTTTTCATGTTAGAGATTACCTGAAAACAGTGGTATTCATTTAATGGCCTTAGACTTGACCACTCACAGTTCCTTTCCTGATGAGTGTGTAAAAACCGTATGAACAATATAAATGTCAGCACCAACAATATTCTCTGTGGGAGGCACCTATTTAAATCCATCGTCCTAAACTGCATCTCACTATTAACTATTTATTTTTACTTGATTTTTGGATTATTAAAAAAAAAGGAAAAAAAATCATATCTCATGAAAATGCCTTTCTCTAATGCCAGAAAGATGAAAATAAGAAATCTACACTCTGTAAATTACATCCCGTTAGCTGTGGGGCATGTTTATTGCATTACCTTTATGAATTTTGTAAGATTTCCTGGTAGCACTTCATCATATGAAATGCAAACAATTTGTTGTACTTACATTTTGTTTACCTGTTTTCCCATAGAGAATAAGCTAATGTTCTCATTTTAATAATAACGAGATCCCGATGCCTGCTCAGTGAGTTCAATTTTTACTTTGCATGATCTGTGCATGTGAAATGTAAGAAGATTTTCTGAAATTACAAGAAAGAGAGCATAACATTCTACATATATTCATTAGAGAAATGTCCTATTTCTATTTGGGAGAGAAATAAGCAGTTTTACTGCCCTAGTATGTATATACCTTAACATAATAATTTAAATAAGTGATTTCATGTTCTTCCTGTATTTGGCTAAATCATTATTGTTACTGGAAAACTGATTTTCCTATAAGAAACATTAAAGGTTTTAATATAAACCACTTTTTTGGAACATATGAAAAACAGTGTAGCTGGACTGAACAAAAATATAGTAAATCTGTGTAATTCACTGTGTCCTTGGAAGTTTCACCTTCTAGTGGAAACAGAATCTATCAAGTCTCTAAACTCATAGTCTTCACCACTTTTAATCAAAAAACTGCAAAATGAAGGAGGCTAGTGATGTGCTGTCATTGAACACTGCTAATTGCTCTCGTCAGGCCATCGTCTGCTGTGTCTTCAAAAGCCTGATGACTTTGGAAACACCTAGATATCACTTTAGAAAAAAAGGCTCATACTTCATTTTTTGAAAATTATCAGTAATTTATGTGACAAAGCTTTTCAATTTCTTTGTTGCATAGAATACTTTCTGTAAAGGATAATTTTTAGAGACAGATGATACAAGTGTTATACTCAGTTTCAATGCCATCTTTCAAAAGCAAGTGCATTTCCTTTAAAAAGACTAATAACTCACCTTGCTTAAAAAAAAAAAACTGCTACTCCACCTAACAGCGACACAAATTAGCGCACTTTTGGGGGTCATCTAACCGTGAAAGTATAATAATACAATGAGTAAGAAATGTAAATTAACAAGAACTGACCAGATTAAAATTTTATAAACAAAGAAGAGGGAATTTTCCCAAGGAAATGGATTGCTATGGCTCTTGTTACAACCACAGTAATCAGACATGGAATATCAGCAGAAAATCTGTTCTTCTGTGGCTTTTTTTTACTGAAACCTTACCCAGCTCAAATATAGTCCTGTATTTAAGGTCAGAAGTAGAGCCATAAGTAGGTCGGTGCGTTGGAAATATAGGCAGGTCCCAGGGTGAGAGCTCCTGGGGATACCAGAGAGCCACCAGATTATAGGTTTGCTCATTCATTTAAGTGAGCGTCCTGGAAAACCAGGCTTGTCATCACCTAGACAAATCATGATCGGTGTCGTCCTATCAACCCATGTACTCTACAGCAACAAAAGCATCAAAACTAAACTCCTAAGGCTTCCAACTTGCTCTCACTCTTTCCCTTTATCTTTCTGTTTTCTGCAGCAAAAAATTTGCTCCCAGCCCAAATGTATCTCTTAAGTAAAAAAAAAAATGAATTTTGCATGTGCCTTGAAAATGTACCAAACTATCTTTGCTTATAGAATAAAACAGCCTATAAGAAGGATTTTGTACATCACTTATGCCAAGGAAAACAGTCTTTTCTGCAAATTCTGAATCCTGCATATGTCAATGCATGACCACCATCCTGCAACTAGCCCATACAAGGGCTCTGCCATGTCTGCTTTACCTCCTACCACAGAGATACATTTTGTTTCCTTAGGAAGAAGTTTCCTAGTTCATTGTCTTGATCGACAAAATGGACACAGAGAAATTTATGGACAACTCTTTAATGTCACTTTAACTTACTGTGATTAGCATAATCACCTTGAATAGCTATTGCTTAAAACTCTCTCAGACTTCCATGTCTTTTCTTGATGTTGGATTTTTAAACATTTAAAATGACACTACTATTTAAATATTTCCTAAAGAATATCATTTATCTATATCAATATGTCGAAAAATACAGCTGTACCAAACACACATCTATGTCCAAAGTAAAACTATATTGAATTCATAAGGTTCATTTTCTGATATTGAATGCAAATTGTAGAGTTGGTCACAGAGCACTGAATTCAGCAGTAAACTTGTATAACTGCTAGTGTTACGCTCCCTGATGTACTTTCAGAGACAGCTAAAATGTCATACTTTATTTTACTTAATTTAAAAAAGAACATGTATTATTTTTATTTTTGCACTTTATGGCATCAGAAAGACTAGGAAATTCAATCAAGGAAACACAATTTTCATTCCACTAAGTTTAGGGAAGGAAATGGTGTTATTATATTTTAGTTTTATATATATATATTAAGATAAAAACACAAAAAAGTCATATACAACATTATTAGGGTAAACAGAACATTTTATCTCAGATTATATCTACTCTTTCGAGAAATAAAACAAATCCAAAAGGTAATCATATTCTTACAGCAAAGCCCACCCAGAAGACTGAATTTCAAGTCTTACAGGTACTACTCATGTAGGTACTGAACAGCTGCCAAAAAAAAAGATATATATATCCTGTAACATCAGCTTAGTTAATAAAATTTCTGTCTTACTGCTACACTTCTGGTACAAATGGAATGGCCTACATATGAAGGTCTGTTTAGAGACCCTTCAGGTAGATGGCATATTAAGTTGTCAGTGATGATAGTACAACAGCCCAGAACATGGGAAAAAATGTCAAAGGATAAATGAAAAGATAGGATTATAAAATCTATCCATCTCATTTGCAGTCACAGTGACATCTTCCTCAGTACTTGTTCATTTCAACTATTTTGAATTTTCTGATCTTACTACAAACCAGGACTAAATAAGAGAAAAATAGCATTCTAACAGAGAATCATCCAACTATAGTTGCATCTCCTTATATCACGTTTACATCTAATATTAGAAATGGACTGTCAAAAATTAAGAATTGTAGTTATCTAAGTTCATGATAACATGATAAATTAGAATAGACTCTTTCCAGGTAACTTGCAGAGATGTGATTTTATACAGTCTCTTAAAAACCTACATTGCAGAAGTCCAAGGTCAGGAAAGCCCCTAACATTGATTTTCTGCCTGGGTCTTTAGTGAGAACTAAATAGCTGAAAATATATTTTGATATTGATTCTTACCTTAAGTTGGGAAACAGATTTATAAAATCCTTTTTCATAATGACTTCTTCTGCAGTAGGATTACAAATCATACCAGTATACTGAAAATGAAATGAAGTGATTGATGTATCATTACTGGGCTTAGGATATATAGTATGGCTAAATTAACAATAAAGATATATTACAGCATTCTAGAGCTTGGAATGGCCATTTAAAAATACATTTTATTTCTTATTTATGATTTGAGTTTTTAAAAAATACTGGAAAGTTCAGTATCTCCAATGTATTTAGACATTTCTAAGTATTCATGTTTTCCCTCCTATCGAAAGGCGCGACCTAACTACAAACCCATGAGCAAAAACCTGTAAAGATGCCCACTGCTGGATGTCTGTGAAGTAGAGAAATGCCTTTACTCCTTTTGCACTAAACTGCAGCACCAAGATATAACAACTTAAATATTCCACCTTTTACTGATACGCAGGATTTAGAAATTTAAGAAGTAGTGACAATGCAGGGCAACAGATATTTGCAAAAATGAATTACAAAGTGTCCGTGTAGTGAGGACCATGGCAGCCCTACCTGTGGTTTTGGGAAAAGAGTAAAAGAAACTGTTCATCCATATAGCATGAATAAAGGCTGCTCTGCATATTTGCAACTTAACAGGGACTTGAGTGCCCGGCAGCACAAGTCATTGCTCTGTGTCAGAGGCAACTCATTTGGACATCATTCATAGCTAAACATCATACAAAACAAGCACAAAACGACCTGTGTTCTTAATTCTTGTAAGTGGTAAGTTAGATAATTGCTATGTCTGATAAGAGCTTCAAATGCAGCATCTTACTTAAAATTCTGCCAACGGAGACAACAAAATAGACAAGAGCTATTGAATTGTGATTGTGTGAACTGGACTAAAGAAGATAGAGTTCATGTTCCAAGGCTACCAGTGTAGATCAGGGAAAAAACAACTGTATTTCATCTAAAAGAAATACCAGTCTTGGTTACTCTTTCAGATACTGTTCCACTCCTCTTGCCCTTATTTTTGCTCAAAATTTTTAGTGATATGAGAGAAACACCAAATATGTAAATAGCTCGAGCTAATATTTTCTGCTCCTTCTTCTCACAGAAATCTGCAGTGACCTTAAATGAAGTCATGATTTTATTCATATTCTCCTGTGTAATCACATTTCACCCTTCATATACTGTACAGTAAGATTTTGTGTTCATGCTGTACTTCCTCCATCTTACTTGGAAATATAAAAAAATAAGCATGAAAACAAATCAGAGGTCAGCTTTCTACTGAAAGCAAGCCTGAGGCTTGTTTAGATAAGAGACCTTGCTTGGCTTTCTACCACCTTTCCACTGTCTCATTTCCCATGGTAGATAGAAATGTGGCATTATGAGCAACAGAATTACCACTAAAACTATTGGAAGCCTAATGGTAACTTTATTTCCTCCTCTATTGCACATTCACGAAAGACAAGGGTGGGTGACAAAACAACATTAACTCCACATGGCTGAGAGATTTTTCTACGCAGGAAAAAATCTCCTTGGCTCTTCAAGCAAACAGTTCCTCCTTTGTGCCCAAGTAGATCAGTATAAAAGGAATAAAGTAGGACTGAAGCTCTCTTCTAAGAACTGGAAGTTCAGTTACTGTTCAAATTTCTTAAACATTTGGACTAATGAAGTATTAACATGGAGCCCTGTCATAATAATGTGAAGTAATAAAAATAGTTATACGGGTCAGTATTTTGTGTATTTTGTTGTGTATCTAGCAGTAAAATTTATAAATTAAGTAGTGTGAAATATGATAGTACTGGATATTATAGCAACAATAGTATGGAAACAAGTAGACAGGTGATAGCTGTTACAGGCCATTGTGCCTGTACTGATGCAGAGCTGTTAGGATGAAGATAAAGCAAAAAAACATTAGTAGGATTTTTACTTTTTATAACTACCCTTCTATATTAAAGATTATGCCACTTAAAGTTTATTATATATACAAAAATGTGTGAGACTTAGCAATGGATGTCAGACACAGTACAGACTATCCCAGCCTGCTTCATGCTACATTATATGAATACTATATCTATTAGAATGGTAGTTACTATCTGTACACCCTACAATTCATGATCTTGTCCACAGGTTTTTCATCAGAAATGTCATAACATTACAAAACGCTTAAGAGGTACCTTTGTTCAGCAAAAACAAAAGCTTCCTTTCAAACTTCCTTTGGAAGTGGGAATTTTCTTCTGATCCTTACTGGTAAAGTGATTAGAGTTCTCTGATGTCTTGTATGATAGATCGTTATTGTGATTTTTAGTCAAATAAAGTTGGAAAATTCTGGTGCCTAAAATAATTTCTTATTTAAGTTAACCTTTTGTGAAGGCTAGAAGATAGGCAGCCTATTTTCTTAAGGACAGAAAAGAGAAAGTGGACTATCAATTCCCAAGTGCCAAGGCTTGAGCATAAACTTGCATAACCAATGCACAGCAGTGAGCACTTATGACTCCATCCTCATGTTAACTGGTTAGCTTTTCACTTTACATCCTGTCCACTTACAACAGACAAGCTTGTTTAACTAGAAGACAAGTATAAAATGATTCTTGGCTTGGATGAGTAATCTGCATAATTTATCAGACATCGGCATTTTGACTGAAGTTTACTTAGGACCATAAGACTACTTCAGAAAACGAACAAGCAAAAAGAGATTATGCCACAATGATAAAAGCACTAGTTAAGACTGCACGTTTGAATACCCTATAACTTAGTGATACTAAGGGCAAATACAGAGAAAAAAAAATCTATAAGAACTGAGTTTTGGGAGAAAACTCTGCCATTAACCCATAGAAATTCAAAATCTCATTCAGCAGATTATCAGTTGGAGAGTCCTCTATAGAATTATCTTTTTATTCTGATTTTATGGTAGGCTTTCTTCTTAAAGATAAGATGCTTTGTACCTTTTTACTCTAGAGAGGGAAAAAATGCTCTAAATTATCCATTTTTTTCAAAAGTTTTCTAAAGTTGACGATACACAAGGCCTTTATTTTTCTTCTTTTTCCTTTGCCTTGTTCTTTGCCATCTTTTTTTTTTTTTTTTTCATGAGAATAGCAGAATACAAAATGAATTTCCAGAGTCCAGCAGAGCTGCTTTAGAGTAGCACAGTTAGTGTCTGTAGATGACCAGCCGAGAGATTAACAAAGCCATCTGAAATAGGAAATTAGAAACCATGGGTATAACACGGCATGGGTCTCTTTCCCACATAACATACCACGCTTACATACAGTGGCCTTTCCCTGTAGGAGGGACGAGACGTTATGAATATACGCTATAGCAGCACAAAATATCTTGATTTCTATACATCTGCAAAGGTTTTCCAGGGGTGCCAATCTCTGACTGTGTATATGTCTCACCTTCTCTCTTCTTTCTTGGTGCTTCTCAACATTGGCACAGAATTACTATTGCTCTGAAATGTTCTGATTTACTGCGATGTTTATCCATGATAAGAAAAGAGGAGTCTAGTAGAAACAAATGTTTTCTTTAGAATTTTCCAGATGTAGAAAACACTGTGCTCTCCCTAATTAGCAGGGTCAACCTGTCATCCTATCACTTACATATCTTCTTCATCTCTCTCTCACACTACAAGACTCTGGAGTCAGGACAGAATTTGCAAATTCAAAAATACTTCTAGTAAATTTTATGGTGCTAATATGTTTTATGTGCACTGAAAGCATAACAGAGCATCTCTGAGATGCAAATCATTTCTTGATTTTTAAAATTTAAACTTATTTATGTAAATGGGGAGTTGTGAAGATTCATTAGCGGCTGTTTGATCAGTGTTCTGTATAAATAATACAGAGCATTAAACATGCCCTAGGTACTATTATAAAGCCATAGAGGCAGAGAAGAATCAGAGACAAATACTTAAAAACTATAAATAACCTATATCGAGTTTGAATATTGTATACAAAATCCTTTCTACTTTCATATAAAATTGGAAATTCTATTTCTAATGATCTTATACAATTTTAGCAAAAATTCAGATATAAATAGACTGAAGAAATGAGACTATTCTCTTTTTATTATGTTAGTTATTGATTCTATCCCTGTTGAGTTCTAATGGAACATTTTCCACCAGTATATTGTTCAAGGGCCATAAATGGACTCAAATAGGCAACTATCCATCATGAGAAGTAGCGTACTCTTTATTTCTGAAAAATACTATCACACTGTATAGGCTTTATAGTCCACATAGCCCACATAACATCGCAAAAAGCTTCCTCTTGATCCCAAAAGCTGTGCTGTTCAGGCGAGTCTACATATCAGTGCAAGCTCTCCTCCGACAAGAAGATGGAAAACTTGTTTGTGAAGGAACAGGACAGGCTGTATGAAAGGCCATGAGTCATTGCTGTTGCAGTAGGATATAATACAGAAATCTGTGCTAGAACAAAGAAAATAGATAGTAGATATAAAACCATGCCTCTCTGTGAATTTGCACTGCCTAGCATACATGGGAAAGACTTGTTCTCTAATTTCTGGCCTAATATTGAATTCTGATTGAATTCTCTCTGATTGAATTCTTAGGATCTCACAGCATGTGGGTAATTTTCACAAACTCAGTCACAAAGCATGGTGAAAAAATTCGGCATTAAGAGTCCTTAGAAATAGGAACACAGTACATGCATTATAGGAAGGAACCTGAAACTTGATGGACACACCGAGCAATATAAAAGTCTATTTGTGTGAGGATGAAATTACTCTTGTCCCATGACTTTTTGATGATGAAATCATGTTTTTATAGAGATTGATATATGCTGAAAAACTTCAAGGTCTGACATTCTTGGAATTAAAATTTGAATTTTCTGCTTTGGATATAGCTAAGATATTACATAATTTTTCAGTTGTCCCCAAATCACAGTGTTTCAAAGCAAGTTGGTAAAGGTTTTAAAAAAGAAAGATCTATATGACCAGTGGTTTCTATATCACTTTGTTTTCCAGAAAAGAAATTATATTACATATAATTTTAAAACAAGTACTTTTATGCTAAACATGAGTGAACCAAATTATTGCAGGTGGCTACTTAAAGAGACAGGGAAATAAAGGACTGTAATTATATTTATAATTATGTATAATCATATGCAGACTATTACCTTAATACACAGCTCCCTCATTGTGGAAATGGGGCAGTGAACACATTTGTCTCCTTCGGGACAAACAGAATTTCATCTTGAATAGGTCCTTTGAGAAAAACTTGGAAGATACGTAAATAAATACTGGACCATTTATTTAGCTTTGTGGACATCATAGTTCTTTTTTTTTCCTACCAAAATGAATGCTGTAGCACAGTCTCCTTGAGAACATGACATAACAGAAAGGATAATTCGTCTAGTCCCAGAGGTGACTTTTCAAACATTATTAAAAAAAAACTGCTGTAGGGATAAGGAGACATAATGAGGCAGGGAAGCCAAATGAGGCTCAGCCCACACACTACAGCATGTTTGATTTAGAAAGTAAGATTTCACCTTTCCTGTCAGAAATTTTGCTCTCATGAAAATAATGTGTTGAAATTCTAGATCTTTTATTTCTCCTGACTGAATGCAAAAAGATTCAGAGCTTAAAGCAAATTCTTTGGGGAAGGATGAAATATTTCTACCACTGATACTGCAGTGGTTCTAAAACCTGATCAGAATTCAGGCCCATCTGATATATTATTAGGTGTATACAAACCCAGAGAAAGATAAGGTGTCTTCCCACAGAGTCACTATCTCAGGATATTTTTAAAGTAACGGGTAAATTGTGACTTAATTGCTAGGGCCTTCGTGTTGTTCCTACACAAGGAACTGCTGCTGCTGCTTAAAGTCTAGAAAAACAAGTTTGTACAGTCAGTTAATTAGAGACCATCCTTCTCCTTGGCTAGGAAAGGAGGTCCCTTGATATAACAGGTAGAAGTATAATATAGAAGTATATTCTTGACCTTTTTATAGTGGCTGTAGCTAACACTTGTTTGGCAGCACACTTCCTGAAATACTCCAACCTCACAGGGAATAAATGATAATTAATAGAGCCAGCAGTAACTTCTAGAGAATTTTATAAAAATAAGTTTTTATTTAAGCATATACTTCACAGAATATGTATTTCCTCATTCCGCATCCCTAAGCCTTCTCTGTAAATCTGAGTCTACTGTAACTACTGTAGCAAAAGTAGAGCAAGAGAATGGTGAGTACAGCTCAGTCCTACTTTCATCATTTTTGGACATAAGGACACAGGTAAGCTTATATTCCAGGTAGTGTTCAGCAGTAAAATCAAAATAATAGAAAGCTCTTAAGGGGTCCCAGTTTACTTATAGCTGACAAGGTTGACTGCATTTCCTTCAAGTGCAAGTTTCCTTCAGCTGCAAATACCAAGAAAGCAAAATAGGAGTGAAAAAGGAAAGAAATCTGTGCATAAAAGAAGGAACTGTTTGTTACTTGAGCATCTCCAGTTTTGGCTTTTTGTCTTCTGAAAGCAAACCAACCTATTCAGAGGTTTTGACGCCGCTTACCATGTGTAATTTGTCTCAGCTAAGAAGGAATAGTTGAGAAGGGCAGGAAAAATTATGGAAAGTGTGAAAAAATCTTCCAGAATAGATTCCAAAACTCTTGCTGGTCTAAAACACAACCTACATAGCACTGTTAAGTGATTCTAGGGCCTTGTGGACTACATTGCCCTTCCTATTTGAAGTTCCAGTTTGTTCTTTGCCCCCATCTCTGTGGATGATGTGCCACTCAACTTCATTTAGTGGAAGCTAGTGTGTCAAAATCACTTGAGAGCCTAAGATACTAACAGCTATATAAGCAGTCACAGTACCTGCAGCATGCTGTCTTAGATGCAGCATGTTCATCTCAAAAGGGAGCAGACTCTTCCAGAAAAAAAACATTCAGGCACAAAATGCTCTACTTTTCTCACTCTTCAACTCTCAGTAACCCATGGGGCTCACTTATTATGGCATTATACAGTCGTACAGTGACTACTGACCTTCATGCACAGCGACAAGAATGAAAAATGAGCCATTGTTTTGTCCTTTTACCGCTCTAGAAAGTCCTATCTCCCTCTAGTTTTTATAAGCTTGCAATAACTTTTATCAGGAAAAATTTGAAAAAACTTGAGTGGCCCAAATGTTATGTGAAAAAGCTGAAAATCTGAAGATGGGCTTTCAATTTCATTAGGAGGAGATTTAAGCAGTATGGTAACTCCTAGCATTTTACATTATAACACTGAAAGTGGTTGAAAACTCTAGACCAATTGCACATAATATTTTACTACACGCACATAACTATTGTTAAGGTGACTTGAGCCAACTTTCTTTAGAAATAGGGTTCACAGTTGCTGTCTCGGGTTTAATCTATGACATGAAGCTGAATTTCCATTTAAGCCCAAGCTTGCTCATTATCCACACTAGCTAAATAATAGTTTTGCACATGTTCCAGTTTTAGAACAAAAATCTTGATCCCCAGGTAGGGAATCCTGAACACAGGGAAGGAGTGACTCGTACGCCATGATGCTCAGAAATGGTGTGGGTGTAGGGTAGGGCTTATCGTAAGCATCAAAACTATTAAACTGAGATTAAAGTGATTCAAAAGATAAAAGGTCTGTCTACACCCTTGATCTTCCTTTCAAGGACTGGGATCCTTGGTAGACTTTCCATTTCCATCACTGAAAAAAAAAAAGGACTGGAAAGAAGTTCCTGAGTTGTCAAGTTACAATCAGGACATCGCACTATATTTTACGTAAGTGCATTGATCTCCACCTTAAAAATAATTTCTGTTCCATTACTTCTTAATTTTCTGCACCACTTGACTCATAGTTCAGATTCACTTTTCTCTTTTACCAACATTGTTCTTTATTTTTAATAGTTCTTCCTCTCTTTTATTTATTTCCACCAATGCATTTATAAAGGCAATCTCTCTCTGCTTTTGTTTCATCAGACTAAAATGGTCAATCTCTTCTAGTCTTCTTTTCTGAAGCAGATTTTGCATTTTCATGATCACCTTATTTTGTATTGTTTTATCAGCTGTGGCTTCATTGACTCTTAGATCCAGCACAAGATGCAATATGTTACTGAAGCATTATGTTCTGGAGAATTAATTGCTTTATTTTTAATAGTTTCTAGGTCTGGCTCCCTGTCAGAAATTAAATATCGGTGGTCAATGGGTTTGCTCCCTTGGTATATGCATTTAACTGATACCGTTTTTTGTAGTGCAAAAAAATGTGTTTCTAAATCCCTGTCTTCACTTGTTGAAATAGCACAAACAGCAATACTGTCCAAAATTTAACCATATAAAATGATAACTGCTTCATGGAAGCATGGAAATTCATAGGAACTAAAGGAGACCTTGCACTGTGCAGAAAGTATCTACAGAATCAGCCTTGTGCTTGCTACAGGGTAGAATTGCACAGGACATATCTTATTGGTAGTGCCTGGGATAGGATTCTACTTATAGCAGTGAACTCAAAAAAAATTCAAAGCAAACTATATTTCACAAAAATTCCTACATTCCTAAACAGTATATCTGGGAAGCCTTCTGGTTCTTCAACTGAACATCCAACAGCTATTAAGTTTAATAACACAGTTATCTGTTTCAGGACACATACTAGGAAGGATAAAATAAAGAAAGTATTAAAATTCACTATTAAGAAGGGAAAAAAAAGCTATCAGAGACAGACTTTTATCATACTCATGATGTCATCATGGCAAATTAAAAGATTTCAACCAATATTTTATCTGATTTTTTATTTGATGATTTTGAATTTATTTTATTCTTTCTCCAGTTTTTCTCTTGTATGTTTACCTATGTAAGCTGCAGCATAGTTATTTCAAGATTTCTTACTTTCTCTTTCTTTATAAACAAAAACAACTATACTGGAAATGTAGTATTCCAACTATTAAAGAACTCTCCATCTGCTGAGATGGCTCAATAGAGCAATCTCCATTTAGTTTGTCCTTCCAAAGTCAGGAGTGTGATTATTCTATAATTCTCTCACCTGATTAATTCTTAACTATGAACATAATTACACTCTCCAGAAGGTAAATCACTCTTACAAATCAGTTGCTGCTGACAGCTCACGCTTCTGAGCTTTAGCACACTGCAGCAAAGTCAGACTGAGATTAGAAACTGGAAACAGGAGATTGTTAAAACACAGCTTTTACAGAAGGTCTAGTGATTAATGAATTATAGGTAACACAATACTGCAAGAGAAAGAAAAAAACAAAAGAAGTCAGAGCAGGAGACTTATAAATCCTCATGTGTTACAGAAAGAAGACAACCTTTGGGTACATCTGCAATATATTCCTTGCCTTGCTAGAAGCTCAAGTGAAGAGATCACTTGACATTTATGAACTCTGATATACTATTATCTTGTCTAAAACAGGTTTAGAAATGAGAATGGCTACAAACAACAAATCCAAGGAAATACATCATTTGAGAAAAATCCACAGCCCATGCTTCTTCTATTTTGTCTACACATACATTTAGCTACTTCTGCACCCTTTTGCCATGTTTGGCTCTGAACTCTGAACTCTGCATTTCTGTTTTAGTAACAGCTGATTTAGTTTTGAATTACCTTGTTTATCTTTATGCAACAGTTAAGCTAAACAAATATTTATCTAGATTTTTAGTCGTACCTTCATACTAAGTATTGTAAAAAGTAACACATCACAGGATATGTTGAAGGTACTCTGAATGGGTAACCCTCCAAACATTTATATGATAATATCTTCAGTTTTCATCTTGGTAATACATCATTTCTGAAGTCTCCCATCACTTTATACCTAAAATAGGAAGTTTGTGATGGATCTTCCATAAAATTCCTACACTAGGTATCTAACATACAACTTTCTAATTATGTTCGAATTACAGTTCTTCCAATTTTTACTTTTTTTATCTTAAAAAACCTTTTTTTTCCAAAATATTTTCTTCACCACTTTTTTCCCCCCTCCACATTACTCTACTTTACAACTATGGTTTTGGCTGAAGTCTTCATTCAGCTTTGGTTTCCTGGAAATTTCCACCCACATAAAATACTAATGTACCTACTCCTCAATCAGGGCAACGTTGTAAACCAAACCAAACCAAAAATCTTCTTTGTCCTTTTATTCAAATTATGTATTATGTCAAATAAAGACAAGGATAAAATTTTCATGAAGAAAGCAAGCTATGAGCTGCTCCAGAACTGAAAAAGAACATTAATGTTCCACATTACTATTACTTAAACTTTCATTATGCAGTATCTGCAGGATGTATTCTTCCTATAGCACAATTTACTACTCAGTTTGATTATTTTTCTGCAAATTAGGATGTCAATATAAATCAATTTCTTAGTATATCAATCTCAGGACATCTTTTCCAGCTTTCTGAAGAGAAGGCTTTAGAGGCAGCTATAGTCTGTTTCTATAAGGATTTCAGGGGATATTTGCTAAAACAATGGTTTAACATGGATAGAAAAACAAGTTTATGAATGAAAACAAGATCTTTAATATTTTAATTTTAGATAGTTGTAGTATTTTTTTTCTGATAGTAAATTACAAAAATGTAAACACAAACTACACCCAAGTTTCTCTCATTTATATTTTTTATTTCATTTTGTCATAGACCTTCCCTATACCACTAGAAAAGGGTATAACTATAGCACAGAGAAAAGGTTGTAATAAAAATCTAGATAGCAAATATAGTTTCAACACAGCTGCTATCTTGCAATTTCAAATGTAAACTATTGAAATTAACAAATTCTTGAAGCTTGCCAACTCTACTCAGATGGGACTCTTCCATCTGCTCTCCTCAAAGGAATGAAGTGTTTTTTAGTGTTTAAAGATGAGTTTTAGAAGTCAAGAATACAGCTAGGGAAATGCAGTGTTTTGGATACTTACTGCCTTATATATATCAGCCCTTAGGTTCACATAGATGAACTGCAACTCCTTCTATAAACTACCACTTTTCATCTAATTGTCTGTGCATAATATAAAGCATGAAACAAAGACAGATTTTATCAACCTTTGAAAATACTTGGGTCAAGTATTATTACAGTTAGGTGCACTCCTGTGAAGCTCATATCTCCATCCATATTTTGCAAAAGGTGTTATCCAATTCCAAGGCTCACTTTAATTAGAAGGCACATCAAGGTGAGCAAATCCCTTAGCCGACTTATGCTATTGCACCCTACAGTGGCTTGAATCGTATTTTACAAGTGATACCTGACTTATTTTAAGGTCCTATGGTACCATATGTGCTCCACTCTCTTAACAGATGGATGTTGATATTTGTTCTAATCTGCCTGAACACTAGCTGAAGCATATGCAAACTCTTAATGACATTAAAACTGTGCCAATTCAGATCATATTCAAGCATCTGATATGATACTTAATAACATGTTTCACAAACTTCACTTCTGAATTTTGCATTGTGATTTTGTCATATCAGTTGTTGATACACGGTTGCTAAAATTAACGTTAATACAATCAACACATTTGGAAAATATTTCAATTTATTTCCCAAAATGAGGGACTTCTTTATTTCTCCAAAGTGTATATTACCAAAGAATGGTCAAACCACAGAAAGATGATGGAGAAGCGAAAGGGAAAAGTTCTATTCTATTCTATTACAATGTTAGAATTGAATTTGTGTGTCATCCACTTCCTGGGGGTAAGGAAGTTGCTACAAGTATCATATTCAGAACTCAAAGTGGAAAGGCTGTTTTTAGGGAAAATCTGAGAACAGATGTTTGATGCAGATGCAACCGAGCATTTGCAACAAAGAACTTTAAAAATAGAAGGGCAGATTTCCCCCAGACTGCCTAAAGTGCATTTCCAGTGTGGGAAAATGGTGGTATGCCTTAGTATATTGTATTTAAATCTCGGTAACTGAGGTAGCATGGCACACTGGTAAACACCCTGGAGATTTGCATCCTATTCCTGACTCAGTAACTAAGCAATGTAGGACACTGATAGATAGTTCTGGAAAAATCCAGGTATTGCACAGAAGATGTAATAGATACTTCCGTCTATTGCCTTATTTTCCTTTAACTACAAGTTATTCTTCTTTAACAAAACAGGTGGTAGACCAATACATCACCTAAAACAAAAGTGTAACAACCTCATTAGTTAACAGCTTAAAGTAACATCTTTTGGCTCAGTATGATGCAAATGAAATGTGAGTACTCTTTTCCTTCTGATGACTGCTGTGTGATTGGTAAATCTGTATGAGAGCACAGAACAGTCAGAGAAGAATAATATTTTTTTTCATATACCACAGCAAGAATCATCATAACTTAACTGTCAATGCCCTAAAACAAGTCACTTTCCCCCTTTCTGTGCCCTAGTATAAAATGAAGATAATGAAGATTTTTCATAAAGACCTCTGAGAATTATTGATGTAAATTACTGTAAAAGACCAAGGTATTATTAGCCACACCTTTTTGGCATCTAACAGTAGTCGCTAAATCAGAAACTGAGAAAGATATGACATCCCTGCTATCAGATTTAAACAGTAGCTAACAGGGGCAGTAGGTTTCAGTACATACATTTTATTCCATTTTTGAATTTATGTTACAGCTACATTAAACATTGTAGAGTAGGGGAGAAAACCCTCATTAGTTGCAAATCTTTTCTGCTTTCATTCTGATAGCCAAACAAGAACTTGATTAGATCTAGTGTGAGCATTCCTCTACAACTTATAACACATGAGGAACATATACATTGAAACTGTGACTCAACAGTAAATACAAGAATAGAGACTTCCTGATCTAGAAAATACACTATCTTTGTTACTAAGAGACTGGCTCAAGAGCTGGAGAAAACTCTAATAAGGCCTTTACTCTCAGATCCAGGCCAAACTGACAGCTGAACATCAATGAGTTTAGTCCCGGTCCTTGTTGTCCCTTTTCTCCTATATGTCTCCCATTCTCTACCCAGATATCTAAATGAATCACTTAAATGATTCATTTGCCCACAGGAAATCTTTTCCAGATTGATCACTCGGGCTTTCAAAAACATTAATTCACTTGTGGAAAAGTGGCAGTCTGATAACACAAGTGTCTTTGAAATTGAACATCAGACTTAAAGCTCAGAAACCGAAACCATGTGTCTAGCAATAATACAGAAATGTGGGAAGGAAGACATATAGGCAGGCAGTGGTTTAAGTTTCTGATGAAAAATAATTCTTTAAGTCTAGGAATATCTTTACTTTCTTAATTTCTTTTTGAGAAGAAGCAAGTCTCATGCTGGCACCTCACTTTCAGCAGCCAGATGAAATAAGAATATCTAGTCTGAACTAAATATCACATCACATTAGCATCTCACAAAAGTGTACTTTTTTTTTTATTTGTGATCAAAAGTTGAGGAGGCAAAGTAAACAGGCTTACACATCTGTGAATTTATTGAATTTCTCCTGGCAAAGGCTTATGCCTTTACATTCTATAAATTTAGTTCTTGTGGGTTCTTCAGTTTGATTGCAGGTGCCCACGCATACCGTGGTAACCTTCACAGCTTTCCTTCAACTGCACAGTCTCCTAGTGAGCATTTATTACCACCCTGCTTTGCACTATTTCCACAAGAAATAGAATACATTATACTTGTATACAGTGATATGTTTACAGAAGAGACATCACATGGGGCAATGCTAGTCTGATGGGCATTTTGAATAGATTTTGTAGTTTTACACAACTATATTGTTGGGGTTTTTTTTAGATTAGAGAATACACAATACAACTTAATTGCCTGCTTAATCAATAACTGCTCTTTGGAACATGTTTTTGACATAATAATTGGGCACAATGTAAAATTATGCTTCTATCAGCAAACTGCCAGATACAGATTATATCAGTGACAACACAGTTGTCATAGTTCAGCATAAATGAAGTTCAGAAATGGATAAAGACATGTAGTATTTACCAAAATACACTGTGAGAAATATTACATATATGAGATACTTTAACAATACTTAAGTATTAACCGAGCATATTTAATACAAAGAGAAACAGAGAAATTATAAATTTGTCCTTGTTTTTTCCCTATCTCTAAAGGGCACCTCTTGTAAATCTGAATAATTTTTTAATGTCATGCTGTTTCCAAAAAAAATCCCTTGATTATTATTATTATTGATTTCCACCACCCACATTTTTAATTTAAATGCAAATCTTTTCAACTTTAGCCCTTAGAATTTAGAGGCACACCTCTTTATATCTATCCTGTACACTGGCAAAAACTGTTTGACCAAAAAAGATAAATCAATACCAATTTAGCTTGTAATAGCATACTAGCCCACACCCTTAATACATGGATAATGCCCTTTGACTCACATCTTGCTATAATAAAAACATTTACAGAATGGATGAGGATCAGACTAGACACTGCACTTTGGCACAATAATTTTTATCTGTTTATAAAATAAGAAATAATGATAAAGCAAAACTTATACCAAGGAATATTAACTTAAGGAGAATTATCCACAGATATGCAGGTACTGAAACTAGTCATTCTAATTATTCATCATAAATGTGTGTTTCTTCCATTCATAAGACATTCATTAGAAATGATTTATGGTAGGAATTGTGACAATTGTGAATGTTTCATTTAAAGATTCGATAGCAGATGGAATGATAAAAATAAATCCATTCGACAATATATTTTTGATACCTCCCAAAAAGCTTAAAGTGCTTTATTTCATATCACGTTTGTGGTTTCCTTCCAGGTCATAAAGACCGACCTTCAAAGAGCTACAAACTGTTATCATTGTGTAGCTTTGCTCATACTGTGGAAACACTTTGATAATTTTTTTCTTTGAAAAGACAAAAACAAATAATGAAATGTTCTAAAACAAGTCAAGTTATAGAATAATGATTAGCACAAGACATGAGTTGTCTTCCACAGTAGCATTCTTCTCTGTATAAGTTATTTTACTCTCCAAAAATCTGTTCACCTCCTAGACAAATCCTGACAACTCTATAAATGTTGATTTAGATCTCTGTAGTGCAAAGCCAAAAATGTAGCTTGAGCTATGGATGAAAGATATGACTTTCAGTGCAGTCTCGTTTGGGGGAAACATTTTCCACTGAAGGTTAGCACCTTGAAATGTTATTCATATGTGTGTGAGAGGGGAGAAGGGGTGTTTGCTTGCTTGTTTTTGTTTTCTTTTTAATGAAAGTGAAGATGTCAGCACATTGGTTTTGGTATTCTAATCTCGAATATCCTACTTCTCTGAAAATGTTACTGGAATTCCCAAGTCTTGAATGCTGTAAATAATGTTGCTTTTTTTTCAACAGAACTGCTGAAAAATGGCACTGCTTTTTTCAGTATCTGGAATGAGCTTGCTGTGGCAAACAATGTGAAAGTAATGCTACTTTTCATTGTTATTAGCTAACATTCTTATAATTTGAAGGAAAAAAAAATGAAGGAAAAAAGTTCAGGCAGTTTTTCCATACTCTGTATTTTAAGCCCCTCTTGCTTTCAATATGCTACCAGCTTTGTCACCGTATCTCTTATGACAATATTTCATATGTATACCATTTCATGAAAAGGAAAAAATGACTGACAAAAGCATGTACCGAACAATCTATGTCAAAGCACTGTGACCACAATAACACAGAGAAGAAAATTAGAACTGGATGGGGGAAAGCAAAAACAAAAACCACAAAAACAAAACAGGAAAGTAAGATAGTGTGGAAAAAGCAAATCGGCTTGTTTTGACCCTTTTTTATTATATTGACATGACAGTTAAAGGAAATTGTTAGACTAAGCTTTGCTACTGAAATTGTGATATTTTTCCATCTTCTTTTTGTACTTATAAAAAAGTACAAAGTACTTTATTATATTATCAAGTTGTACTTTATAATATAAAAAGCATGGGCACATATAATGTATCTTATGGAATCAATTATCGTAAGAATGGTCATTGATTATTATGTCTTTTCAGTATATTCAGTGTATTGAAGAGTCAAGTGAAAAAACTCTTTCAAGCTCCTCTGCAGTATCATTTACTTTTGCAAAGTCAGCTCGAGGAAACTAAAATGTGTCTAAATTTACCTGTTCTCATCTCTGACATATTAAGCTTTTTGACCTAAATAAGTTATCATTTGAGACAGAGGTGTCAGGGTTCCGCAAGTATGGCGATATCATAATAGAATCATAGAATCATAGAATGCTTAAGGTTGGAAGGGACCTCTAGAGATCATCTAGTCCAACCCCCCTGCACACACAGGGACACCTAAAGCACATGGCACAGGACTGCGTCCAAGCGGGTTTTGAAGATCTCCAGAGGAGACTCCACAACCTCTCTGGGCAGCCTGTTCCAGTGCTCTGTCACCCTCACTGTTAAGAAATTTTTCCTTAAGTTCCTGTGGAACTTTTGATATATGTAATTCAGTCATCTAAAGGGATCAGAAGAATAGAGTGGAAATGAGATGAGCAAGAAATACAGTCTGTAAAGGCTAATAGTGCCAAAAATAAGAACACAGAAATCACCAGAATGTGACATAGTAGTGGTCCAGTCCTTCGCTCTGCAGCACAGAAAGTAAAAGTGTGCCCTGAGCAGGCAGTTCTAGAATACCAAAGAGTTTTCTTCTCTAATATTCATCAATTAACAACTGACTTCTGCTTAGGTGCCAGGCATGAATTAAATTTACTTCTTATGCATTTCCCTTTTCATTGTTATTTTCTTCGTTATGTAGAAAATCAGATATCTTGTTATCATTTAGTAAATATGTCTGCTTGACAGGAAATTTCTGGAAATATTACATAGCATGTAATAGAGAAAAAGGCAAGTAAGCCTGAATATATTACCAATATTGTGTTGAAAGGATCTAAGTAAAAGAGTTTCAAGACTTGGTCAAGTCATTTGAAAGCTCTGATTACAGGAGGAAAGGGTTAAACAGTAAAAAAGGAACAATATAGGTCTCAATCAGGGCTGATGGTGTGAAAGGTAATATAAGGATTTTAAATATTTTATGGTGTTCTCCTGTAATAAAGCAAATAATTATTTTGTCTTCTGTATTAATCCTTGTATTCTCTACTTCTCCTGCATGACAAAAGAATCTATATTGACTAAAAGTATTTTTATTATAGTCCTTGTTATTTTCTCCTAATTGTCACAATAAAATGAGGTGCAAAAGAAGTAAATATTCCTGGAACATGGAGATGCCATTAGAGGTTCAGTTCTGAGAGGCTTTATAGGTATAGATATATATTTTCATAAATCACACTATTTCTCCATTTTATCAGTAGAAAAGAAAAACTTAGGACCCTTAGAAAGCAGGATATAAAATAAAAAGTAATGGTATGGAAAACTGAAAATAGGTCTCAGAAGCTATTCAAGAGGGAGATGGCAGAATGCTTTATTGCTTGAATTAAGAGAGACATAGATTTTTCACTGTCTATTGCAGAGGCAGAGGAGGGATATAACCCTTCATTTTAAGAGTAGACCTGAAACAAAGCACTATACAGTATCAATATCCAGCCTTAAATCTGAAGTAGTGACAGTGAAAACACCGCAGGGTTGTAATTTAGCTACCTTTTATTTACCACACAGAGTAGACCCTAAGACACTGCCAAATTAGATTAGGTGATAGGAACAAAAATTGAAAAGGTAAAAGTACCAACAAGCTAGAGAAATGAAATTGAAACAAAAATCATAAAAAAAGGAGCAACTAATAAAATAAGAACTTCTTCACATATCTTTGCACTAAACCTTACATTAGCTGTTCCAAGGTTTCTATTTTTCATTTATAAAAGGCAATATTTTACAATTCAACAAAAAAAGGCTTTTTTTTTTTTTTTTTTTTTTTTTTAAAGCAGATGGTCCAATGTAAGAATAGGCCAAAATAGGCCTGTGATGCAGGAGATAGGAATAAGACATGCTTGTTTCTGGGAGAATAAAGGCAGTTAACAATGTGAAACAGTGTTCTATAACTTCAGAATAAAATCACTGAAACTGAAGGAAAGCATAGCAAAATCCAATAAAGATAACAGAGCTGCTGATTTGTCTCAATATGCCTTTGTTGGATGGGACAGGCTGCATGCTGCTTTGAATATTTCATTTAGTGAAATCATCAATGCCTCATACAATGACAGGCAACTTTTTGTATAACTTGTCCTTTACCTTGTAAATATATACAGGATACAGGAGATTTGTAAACACAGCAGGTATGAGAGTCTCTAGGGCACATCAAGAAGTTCAGTCATTTCTCATGTATCTCATAGCATGATACTGATTCTGAAAAAAAAGAAAAGAAAAAAGAAAAATATATAAAAAGAAAGAAAGCAAAAGCAATCGCAGCATTTCTGTACGAACACAGCATACGTCACAGTATCTCCAGGATACCTACTTGGCCTCCCAGATACAACACGTGCAAACATCCCCAAAGAGAACAGAATCAAAGCAAGTTCAGAATACATCAGCATCTCATAAAATAATATTTTTATTAATAGAAGCAACTACTTAAAAACGACTAATGACAAAATCCAGTAAAGAATACTGCCTATAAAATCGCAAAAGTTCCCACTCAGCTGCCACAGATCTTGTGCCTACGCTACATCCTTGTCTTATTTTTCAGTGTCTGGCAGTGTCTCATACACAGTTGGGTTGACCTTCACAGGAAGTGGAGCCTAAGATTCTGCTCAGCTCTCGACCTAGTGCTGTTGCTGTTTCCACATCTGTCCTAACATCTGTTTCCACATTTGTACAAACACTATTAAAAACAGATTTAATAAAATTTAATTAATAAAATTTAACAGTATAATATCTCATGCATTAGGGCATCTTCCAAAAGAAAAGAATGACAGTTCGTAAAAAGAATAGTTCTTGGTGATCGGTCATGACATGGACCAGCGAATACTGGAGCGGGCCAGCTGATAAATGTTCATCTTGAAACTACTTATTCTTGATGTGATTAAAAAAAGAAAATACTTTTCTTTCTTTAGAAAGTAGAAAGTAAAATTAATGCAAGGAAGGCTTACTCAGATTATGCTGTGAAGCAATCTGCATTATCTTTAACTATACATAGGTATCAAGGAATTAACAAAGATTGATAATGTCTTTAGTTTTCCACTGACAAACAGAAAAATTTTAAACATAATATTGATATTTTATTGTTGATAAGTTAATATTGTTAATGCGGCCTGTGCTGCAAGTACTTATTCAAAAGCTTGCATCTGCAAGCATCTTATTTTAATGTGGGCAAGTAAACTGAGACTTGTATGTACAGTATGTACCACAACAGTGTCAGAAGCAGTTAGAAGAACCATTTCCCTTGCAAGCCTAAGTGAGTGAAGAGAGCTAAAATATTTGGGGGAAAAAAAAAAAAAAGAGGCAGAAGGAGACAGAACAAATACATATTCTTAGAATTTTTATAAATTCTTATAATTTTCCATGTCCAGATTTAATTAACAAACTAAGTCTACAAAAGCTTGGAATGGCGTACCTGGAATAAAAGAGTTAAACATCTCATATAATTGGGCACTGAGCCAGGGAAATGTTGCAATACAACAGAGGTATAAACTAGGTGCTTGTTCTATACTTATTCCAGAGTAGAAAAGAATATACTCAGAACACCAAGTAGTTAATAGCTAATGCTGACAAAGACAATTGGTGTGTCAGAAAAAAATATAACTCCTCAGTTATATTTTAAGTCTATGAGAGATGTCCTTGAAAAAAGCAAATTAATTTTATCAAAGAAAGGACTTCATACACACACAAAAAGGGAAAGAAAGAAATTTCTTCTTCATTCAAGGCAGAAAGCTGATTCCAAAGGATAGTTCCATGAATGCAGACATGCATGAGAAGAAATTATAAATTAGCAGGTGGAAAGAATGATCACCAAGGGCTATTAAATGATTCTGTAATAGCTCACTTCTCAATAGAGTTGAGTGAAACCACAAGCCTTGTGAAATTATTTATGCATGGAGAAGATATATTTTTGAGAAACTTGCAGGTTTGTTTGTTTGCTTGTTTGTTTTAGAAATGAACTCCTAGTTTTATGAAATGAACTCCTAACTGACACAGTTCTTGAGTGTAGAGACATAAAGTCCACTCACCCCGAAGACATTACTGTAGTCCCTTCTTTATCATACAAACATGGATGAGCTATGCCAGTGAATGTTACACATCTTGTACCTTTCAAGAGTCAAAAAAGAATCATTAAAATAAGAACAAGGAGAAAGGGAAGGTAAAAAAGATAGAAACCCATTAGAATTCAAGAATGTAAATAGTTTCCGTTCTCCTGAGCCTCTTCTACACATATCTACATAAATGCAGTTTCTCAGTGAAGCCAGTGATCTTATCTTTCTTTTTCAGCATCCCAATTCATCCATTGTCTTTTCCTACCTAAATAAAATGCAGCACTGATGAATAAAAATAAAAAATAAAAAAGACATTGTGCCTGTCTGATAAGACGGCATCTCTCCCAGCATTCTGCAACACAATGGAAAATGAAGAAATGCAAATCTCAGCTTTGACATTAATTCCTGCAATTCTGCATAGAAAGAATTTGAATAAGGTCAACAGATTTTTAAAACTACAAACTTTGGAAAATCTTATCCAAAATATCAAAATCAACACAACCAGTAGTTACTTCTTCATTGATATTGTAAAGCAGAATTGAAGGTAAAGAGATTTTAAACGTGATACCTAGTTTCACAAATTGCCCAGAAATAGATTTAAAGTTTTAACCTGTGTTTACTGACAAGCTATGTGATCTACCCTTGCAAGCTTAGTCTCTACCATCCGACAGAAAGGATTAGACAGCAGTATCAAACAGATTATTGTGTTTGTTCACATGCCAAGATTCCTTAATATCAGTTGCATTATTTTATGGTTATTATATATAAATACAAATTTCCATGGAGTTCAAAAGAAAATGCAGTATTAACAACAAATATATTTTTTAAAGCATATGGAAAAATGAGTAGTTTGGCTCATTTTTCCTCAATGAGTAGAGGTAAACAAATGATTTTCTGCTATTCAGTGTTTTTATTAAGATTTATTCTTTAGTGAGCCGCTTGCAGAAAGCCCTAAGATGATGCAGAGGGACCCACAACATTAATGCCAGATTAGAAGTTAATCACTATTATTGCTGCCAGAGTCAAGCAATGGACTCTGCTGACAGCAGTTGCTTTGGCGTGAATTTGACTTCACTTGTATTAAACACAAATAACTGGGCTCTTTGTAGTAGAGTTGGGGAAGCAATAAAATCTAAATTTTAACCCATGCCCACCATACAGGATCATATTAAATGTATCTCAACTCAACACCTTTACAAGCAACGTGAGCAGATCCCACCTTGTCCAAACTGAACTCCTGGAAAAACTTCAAATTCAGATCAAGAGACTATATTGTATAGCTGTAATTTTAATAATAATGATCTAAATATATCTGAATGGTGAACTGTAGATAAAGATCCCCTGAAAGCTCACAAAAATGCTGGTATGTATAAAGATGTTTTTTGAAGCATTGCAGGGATCATAAAACATCTGTTTAACTTCTCCATGTTATTTACTTTGGATGAAGGTGGCACAGCAGGTGACTTTGCTGTCATTGTAGTTTGTGATGAGTTAGTGAAATGAATTCAGTGACCCAGAAGGTCATGCTGAACTCTCAAAGCACAATCAAAATGATTATTATAGTCCACATTCTATACTGACATGTTAGGATAAAAAGTGCTGCAACTTTGAAATGACCTGTTTACATAACTGAAGAAAATTAATAAAATAAAATCAAAGCCCTTTTTCTTCTCACATACCTGTATAATAAGCTTCTTAAAAGCTCATTTTTAAAGACTACCAGATAAACAATATTTGTATATAACCAATATGTGTGTGTTTGCCTACACCTGTCAACACCAAAAGGGAGTAGGTGAGAAAAAGAGATTTCGGAATGTGTATTAATTTGCTATTCTCTGTGTGGAGGTATCAGTAAAAGTTTGAAGATTTGGACTGAAGATTAGCTTTAATTTAAGCTTTTTGCTTGTGAATGCAGCTCAGTTATTCTTACTTACTTTATATGTTCATTATTTATAGGCATTTGTGCAGCATTCAGCACCTTGCTAACACTTTGTGCAACACTGACGTATTACTTTGTTGTCAGTACAAGGTATAATGTGATAAGGACGTTAAAACGGTGCCTAAAGTGCTTCTAACCATTGGTTCAAGAACAGTAAACAATTAGATTAGGTATCCTATGCAGCATGATATATGCCATGCTCTATTACCGTGGGCACACAAAGCTGTACTAAGCATGAGTGTGCATTTAGGTTACAAAATAGTATGGAAGTCATAGGAAATTTACATATGAAGTCAACAACGTGTCAACTGATGCAATATTTTTTCTTCATCTGTGCAAACTCCACTGGATATGGAACATCAGGTTATATCAGCAAAATAATTCTTTTTCTCCTTCCACCTACTAATAAAATAACCACTAGACTTTTTTTTTTAGTTATTAATTGTATTATATATTTTGTCAAAATAGACATGCATGTTTTCAAAAGTCAGGAATCACATTTTATAGTATCTTTTATTTTGCAAACACACAGCTTTATTTGTCTACAGATTAAATGAAGCAACACTGATGAAATGTATATTATTTTCCCTTTGCTTTTAGAGTGCTAACAGCGTTAGGTACACCGCAGCCTCTCTTGAGCTTTACTGCGAGGAATGGGACAGGTGTTACCTACTGCACTTCTGTCTTATAGCATTTACTCAGCAGGACCAGCATTGCAAAGAATCATCATTTTGCACTTACAATCTCTTAGTCTTAGCTAGTCTTTTTATTTTTTAATTTCTTTTTCTGTTCAGTCTGGCTAAGCTCAGTTTGGTGTCACTAGTTGCAGTAGTGATTCTACTTTATGAACTATGTACATTACTAGCCAAAAACCAAGCTGGTGTCTGGCATCTTTCAGAACAGATCAGTCAGCTGTCCAAAGCCCTCAAGGCTCTTCTGAAAGCCGTGAAAAAGCCAGATATAGGGATGTCCAAGCAACAATTCCTTCTGTTTCAGAGCATAAGCCAAGCACTCACTGTATGCAATTAGGAAGAAACAGTTTCTGTGTGTAGCTTACTTTAACGTCTCAGAAACATCTGGTGCTGGCCACCGTGGCAGAAAGAATTAAAAATCAGGCGTAGTATAGGTCTGATCTACATTTGTCTGGCAGATGTAAAGTGCCCCAAGCCATCAGCATGAGAAGGATCATGGCCACAGAACTGAATCCAATACCCCCAAATTCAGAGATGTAAGCTTTCATCTAATGCATTTTAACGCAGCTACATTCAGCATTTTCAGCAGGATGTATTTACCTATGACATGATCAGCATGATATTATGCTGATCCTTTATTTCTAATATTTCTATTATGCAACTACATAACTATAATCATATATATATAAGTATACCTACAAATATTAATTATAAACACATATTAATTATATTGATAGATATTAATTATGTACTATGTCTGTTTCTTATAAACATATATATGTAAAATTAAAAAGGGGGTGGCCTAATCACTGTAAATGTAGATAGTGGATCTTAATGGAGAAGCAGAGATAACATAATTCTTTATTTCGTCAAAAAAGCACGTGGCATGTTGAAGTTATCAGACCATATCAGGCCTAAGGGACATTAAATGTCAAGAGGGCACACATACCATAGAAAACTGATGGGAGCTCCAAATGCTCTCCTGTATAGTAATAGGCGGTGACATCAATTCAGGACTGCTGCTACAAATGTCAGTGAAACTCTTTCATAGTACATAGATTTAAGTTATAAAGAAAAGCAGAGGTCCAAGTCAAAGCTTTAGTGTTCTTTCATCAGTTAAAGAAAGAACTTCATTGCCAAAAGTGCAATTTCTTACTTATCAAAAAACAATCTGTACTGTGACACTAAAAGTTTCATAGTTTTTGTGTTATCAAGAAGGTCGATATTAAGAAAAACTATTTTCCCCTTAGGTTACTATAGCAGAATCTCACTTTTTTTTTTTTCAAAAAAATGTTCTTTTTCCAAGAACAATGTTTACTTCAGAGCCATTGACTTTCAGACAATGAGTAACTTGCTCTGCAAATACAGTGATAGAGTAACACTTCCAAACCAGTTTGCAGCTCCCAGCGGGACACTCACACTTAAAGAAAAATAAAACAAAACACATTTATGTCTCCATGCTGCTTCCACATGTTGTTTATGGATAAAAATACCTCTGTGGAATGGATCAGAATTTGTAAATACTATGGTGGAAAAGGAGGGAGTCAGATAATGAGTCAACAGAAAACTAGATGGATGAAATATAAACTTAAGTTTTATAACATAAAATCTGCAAAAATTTTACCTGACACTCAAGAGAATTCAATGACCAACTCTGGCTGACTTGTTTAGATTCTTTTAAAAACCTCTGTCAAAATATTTTAAGATATTTGACAATCTAGATAACATTATACTACCAAAATTGACTTATGCAACTAGATATTTCTAAAGGTATCTTCAATCATAAAGATGTAGATCAGTGCAGTAAGATTTTCTGAAGAAATGATGTAAAGCAGAACTCAAAAATAGCACTTTAATATCCTACAATTTACATACTATAATAAATTAAATATTCACCTCCATGGATGAATACATTCTAAAGAAAGTATATGGGAGACATACATCAGATACACAGCCATTGGGGTGAGCTAGTGGTCCCAGGAAAACTTTTAGGATACAAAAGTAGGCATTGAATCAAGCTTCCCCATCTTGCGAGTTCTGTTGGAGCAAAGCCCTTTTGGATTAAGGATTCAAATCCTTTAGATTAAGGATTCAAAGCTGCTAAATCCAGTCAATCACAGTGCCCTTCAGGAAATACTACTTCACACTAATGGATTTCAGTGGTTATTAGATATGTAAACTTTGAAGTTATTACTACTAATTTTTAATTTCACTATATGATTTTTCTTATATACCCAGGTACTTAAATTCCTGAATAATCCTTCTCTTCCTAGTTTACTAATAAGCTGGAGTCCATATACCAAGGTCCTTTGAAGCCTAATGATATACTGACATTACTATTGTATATTTTTGGATTTTTTTTTTGTGCTTACACAACCCCACATAAATGTTCTGGCTGTATTTCTTCCCAGATCTCCACATAAAGTTTCTTGCCATGGTCTGACTCACCCTGCTGTGCTCAGTGTGTATTTGGACACTCCCATCTTAGCACAAGAAGGTCCTGTGGTTCAGTAGTAGGCCACCACACACACATTGTCTTTTTCCTTCTGGAATCTGTGACAAACTTGAGCATTGCCCCAGTCACGTTCTCTATTTCACCCCACAGTCACCTACACTTATCCTTGGGACTATGTAGTAAGGCGTAGCTCTCAAAATAATGCTCTAGTAAGATTGATACCAATCTGGACAATAGATAAGCTGAATAGATGAGACCATGGGCTGCAGAATCTGAGATGACTGAGATTTTGATGCTGTATTTTTAAGGAATAAATAAGACATTTAATTTGCTTTATTCCTCTACACAGAAATATCTGAGAGTTCCCCATCCAACAACTCTTCTGTTTGCCTTCAATATATACAAATTCCTGCTGCAAGGAAGAATAGCATTATATGTTCTTTAAACTCTGCATTGCTTTCTGCATCGAGATGAGGGAGAGAGGGAACAGCCTGAAAAACAGTAGTATTTGGCTATACTCCACTAGAACATACTGGAACATGATAGGCAGCCAGGAGAAAAATGCTATGTGAATTCTTTGATCATAAAACCTAACGTGTGCCAGACAATCCTTTTTATCATGTATGAACCATGCAGAAAAAGTATTAAGAACAAGATGGCATACAACCATGTTGCAGGGACGATTCAAGATTATCTTTCTTTTCCTCCTCAGCTTCTTCTCCTCACTGCATAATGGCATGCAGGGAAGCTCAGTACAGGATGTAAAGGGAAGAAATCTCTCGGAATAATAGCATGCTTTCTGGCTGGGTCAGCCTGTGGGGAATACTACGGTTATTTTGCCTCAGTTTCCTTTTTACTTTGGGTCTTGTTTTTATCCAGGGAGCCCATAGTGAACAAGGATTGTCATTATAGGGAGTTTTATGTTGTTGTTAAGGTCAACGGTTTCTCTTCTTTAACTTAGCACAAGGAATGCTGGAGGCACACAATGTTTTCAATAATCTCAAAATAAAGAACAAATAGCAGACTCCTAATGAAAATACTTACATACATTCGCTTGCCAGAAAAGGGCTCACTCTGTGATGCCACTAAGCTAAATGAGCTGAAGACAGATTGTTAAGCACAGAGGATGACTTTACTCAATAACTTGGCTTGCTGGCAGAACATGATCCCAATATTTCAAAATGGCTGGAAAGAGGACAAATTCAGAAGAAGGATTTTCTAAAGATATTTCATGGAAACCCTGGCTCTTAAAAATGCAGATGTACTTCTGAGAACATTGTAAACCATTTTCCAGAAATTACAGTCAACTGACAAAAAAAAATCAAAAGCAATAGAACCACATTTTATGTCTGTGATAAGTGGATGATGATGACGATGATGTAGGTCTTCATGAAGGAGCATGCAGTATGTCAGAGACATTAGATTCAACAATTAAAAGTGTTACTATGTTTAGATTTGTGAATCAATGGGTCTTGTGAACAAAGCATGAAAATTTCACTAATAGAGTAGGCATAGAGCAAACTGAATTCAGTAAGAGATATCAGTCTTTAATATATACCATATTATGTTGCTATTAGAGCTAAAACTAACCCTCAAGAGCTCTTATTTCTGCAACAAAATTTTAAAATGAAAAAAAATCCTTTTATCTTCCAAAATACAAAAAGATCCACAAGCAATAAGTCAACAAACACCGATATCTTTAAAAGAAACTTTCAATGGTACTAGTAACCAAGATAACTTTTTTTTGAGCAATACTTCAGTTTTAGAGAACTATCTTACAAAGAGGTTAACAAATATTTGTTGCAAGGAAAAATGGTCTGAAATGATACCTTTTATTGATGGCATAGTAATTCAAATAGAACAGTTTAACTTTTTTCACTTTGTAAATGATTGATTTAACAATCTTTCAAGGCAAGTTTCATCAAGAGAAGTCCAATCTTTTATGAAAATGCTGCTCCATTCACATCAATCTAATCAATTGAAAGCTTGAAACTGCCATGTGAAAGAATCCACCCCAGGCTGAAAGTTGAGAATAGCTGAAATGTCATAGCTTCCAAAAAGAATAGAGACAGGTGATATCAGCCATTCAAGTTCAGCAAAGGCATCCATTAAGGACATCTATCTCAAAATAATTGATTTTACAGTGTCCAATATTCAATTCAGATCTTGAAAGAAAGGCTGCTATTTGATTGAAAATCTTGAGAAACCTTCATAATATCACCAAACATAAAAGAAATGTATGTTCTTGACATGCTTCAGTGTACAGTTCCAATTTCAGCCATGATTAACTGATTACTTAGCTTCATCTGTTGCAAGCTAGCTCTCATATTTCAGAAAGAGCACTGAAGTCTGTTCAGATATATCTCTGTTTGTTCAGCCAAACTGAACGTCAGCTGTTTTCTGAAGTGGTGAAGTTGACAGAAATTGTTTTAGAGATCCTGGCAGCAAAAACTGTATGTAAGCACCATTTAGTCCTCTTTGCTGCATTAAAACATGGCTTTGGTTCACAGTGACATAATCCTCACTCACGTGTTTGTGATTTTATTACTACATGAAACAGAAATGACCTACTCCTCACAGACGTTGTGGAAGAAATGTTTTTGAGCAAACCAAAGTGAAAACTACTGATTGGAACTTCATGGGAGTTGTAAATCATTTTTCAGATTTGTGTTAAAGTATCACAATCCTCTTTATACTTTTTTTTTCTTTATATTGTAAAGTGACTACATTTTCAAGTGAAATGAATAAGCTTCCACACCAGAGCCTAGATTTTTTAAATTTATTAGTTCAGCCTGTGGATTAGGAGGGAAGAAAAGAGATGGAGGACAGCAGGAGAAAACGCATGGTCTTTTGAAATCTGTCCTAACCTTACGTTTTCTGTCCATAGAATACACTGGTCTCTGGTAGAATGTATGCATTTTAAATATCAAGCTCTTTTGTCGATCTTACCTCAATCTGCATTGGCCTGAATTTAAGGAACACATCTCAGACCACATCTCTGAGAGATGCACTAATCTGTGTGTTCAATGAGTGGATTAAAAATATGTCTCGAGGAAAACGTTTTATTATTTATTTACCCAGGCCACACAGGGCAATCTGAAGAAGCTCAGGAGGAATATTATACATGATGAAATGATGATCAGGTAAACTCTTGTGCAAAATAATTCTATCACAGAGAAGAACCTGTCTAATACACTGGTTATAGCACCAGGGGTTCATATTATCAAGGACCAAGATCTTCAAGCTGTCCAGTTCCAGCAAGACGATGCACTAGCTTGCCACCAGGAAACACTTTGTACCCCTATTGCTGATAGTGTAAGAACTATGAAATACCAAATTTAATACACTACCACAGAAACCCACTGTTATGGGGTAGAAAAGAGAATTCGATAGGGATAGGATTTCTTTTGCTTTACAAATATAAAAGTCATAAATTTGTGAATTTTCGCAGAAATATTTGGACTGATTCTTGTTTTAGAGCAAAAACCTTTAAAAATATTCTACCAGATTTTAAATATTAAACTGAATACGAAATACATAGCTTTTTCTGTAGCTGTGACAGAGAAATATGTAAAGAGTATTTCTGTAATCCAGTCAGTATATCTTCATTATAATGCAGTCAGTATATCTTCATTATAATGAGCATACAGAATGTACAACTCCCATATTGTGTGAGCATTTTGGTGTTGGTTTCATCTATTGCACAGGTGAAAGTCTGTTTGCACGACAGAATTATGAAGCACTGACAGTGTGAGACTGTTTGCATCTGAGGTTCTTTTGGAATTATTTCTACTCAGGAGCTGACTAAAGTAGAACAACAATACATTATGAATCTTTGGTAAGCAGTTAATGCAGCTGCTTATTTCATAATGAGAAACTAAAGTGCCAGGTAAGCTGTATTTAAAGTTTTTAACTCAGGGAGGTCAATATATTATTCTGTACTTTCAGAGAGTGATGATCAGATAAAATTTCAGCAAACTTGGCATAAATTATATTATATATAATTCGCATATACTACTATTAATATATTTGCTGAGTTACTTGCAATTTGTCAAAAGCAATTTCCACTTATAGTTTAAATAGTGTGCAAAAGAGATAGGATGAAAGCAGTGATTTTGTCTCAATATCAGAGTCAGTAAATGTCAATTACTGTTTCTTTCTACAGCTGAATAATCAGAGACAATTTTGCTGTTAGAAGAATGTTTTCCTTCCAGCCTCTCCTGGCTACCTCATAGAAATGAAACAAGTAGTTTTTCATTCTGCATCAAATAAAGTGAACTTTTATAAATCATCTTTATGAATTTTGTAATGTTAAAAACAATGCAGTAGATTTAGTTGAAAATCCATTAACTGAATACAAAATTATGCAATAAATTAAATCAAGCAGGAAATAAAATTTTCATCTGTACTTGAGGCAAGATAAGTACATGGGAAATAGAAAAAAACAACTTAGAATATTAACGATACTGGAAATATAAAGGGAAAAAGAAAAGACAGCAGAGGAAAAGAAAGATAAAATAGAAAAGAAAAAATGCCAGTAAAAGTATTCATACGCAACTTATAGAAAGGAATGAGATATGCTCTTAGGTGATTCTGGAGATGCATTCAAGATATGATGGAGCTATTTTAATCAATATTCCCTCCACTAGTACAGAAACCCCACTCACAAGATTTTTTTTGAAATATAGCTTAGTAAAATGTAATTTTAAAAATTTCTTTGCAAACAAAGGCACTTCTCACCAAAACAAAACAAAAACTTTCCTGTTGGTTCATGTAAAATGCAACAGCATTAGCATTCTTTAGCTGTGCATTCCTACTGTGGGATCCTTGGTCTGAACAAAGTGTCCAGAAATGAAATTCTATTAAATGTGTGTCACCAGCCATCCCCATCCCATGGACCTATCTCAAGGCAACTGATTTTTAACAAATATGCTGTAAGGCATAAAGACTATGAGAGCAAAAGTGACTTACCTTCAGCTTTTTTTATGACCTTTTGAGGAAGGTCTGTTAGCAAACTATTAAAACTATGTGAGATTAGATGCAGAATATTATGATTCTTATCTAAATGTATGAATACTCCCAGCTAATGCATGTGTGAATGCCCTATCTTTATAATCATCTGCATGACCGTATCTGAACATGTGATGCATGCAGACAAGATGCGTGTTATTTCATTTTGAGAGGTGTTTCTCTCACCTGGTTTATGTTATCTTGTTGAACACTGACATGCATCAAATGGAAGGTTTACCCAATTTCTTCACTAATGTTGACCAGCTAGTGACATAAACCTAGTGTCATCTAGTGTCATGCATAAACCTAATTGGTGTATTGCTGTCATTTCCTATGGAAAAAAATGCTATGTTACTCTGCTAACAGAAACAGTTCTTGCTTCAGTGCTGTCCTGATAGGAGTCAGATTCCTTTCTAATTTATGGTATGTGCAGTCCTATCTTATTCTCTGAAGTTATAACACAGAACTATTAGTGGCTGTATACTATATTAACTGAGGTTTGCATATTAGTATACAAATTTGTATATTTGTATATCACATCATTATTCCATTTCAATCATATCTTATACCAAACAATGACTAAATTGAAACATACAATATTGAAAGCAAAATATAATTTATCCTTACTATACAGAGTAGTAAAAAAGATATAAGAAAAAGGAATCATTGGGTTGTGCATACGGATTTCACAGTCATGAGTACTACAATGCCAATAGCTAAAGGCACAATCTGTATTTGATTTTGCCCTCTCACCACTGTGAGGCCTTCAGTAATAATCTTCCCAGCTAGCAAAACTTGTTTTTCTTCAGCTATCATCTATCAGCCCAGCTGTCATCCATAATCTTTCTGATAATGTATGCTGTTTTAATACCCTAGGACTTGATTTTTTTTTGTGCAAAGTTTGTTGAAAGACAGCCAAGACAACCAGTATCTTTATTCTTGAGCAAAATGAAAATTTTAACTAACCTAATGTTCAAATATCTTTCTTATATTACTCCCTTTTAAAAATGGCTTTTACTTTTACACATGCTTACAGTATGATTATTTAGCAAAGGGAAATTAGAATGGCTATTCAAGAAACAAACAAAACGAACCCAGCACATTTAACTGCATTCATCCCCATTCTACGACCAACTCATTGTTATGTTTAAGCTGAACTATTTCATTTCCTGAGGCCTTCTCCCCAGGGATCCTACTTCCCAAGGCATTTTCTCAGCTATGCCTGTATTTTGAAAAGAAATCTGCTGGGATAAGAACTGAGAAAGTGAAATACAAGGCAGGGGATCAGAAAGTGCGAGTATGCATAAAAGAATAAAAGATGGAGAGCAGAATGAGATAAATAAAACACTTGGATGAAATAAAACAGGAAAGTACACTGCTACAAGCTAAAAAAGAAATCTCCTTGCCAACTCAAAATAAACTCCTGAGGCTGATTACAAGATACAAACATAAGCATTATTGTTCTTGGAACGGAAAAAGATCATTTATTAAATTAATATTTGAAGACATAATTTATTTTTATTCTTCAGTATACCCAATTTTCATATGAAATGGAGTCAGCTTTCACCTGCTACTTGCATTTAAAAATCACAACATTTTATTTCTTATTAAATGACAGGTTAAAAAACCTCTAAAACAAGGTAAGTACAGAAACACTCAAAAACATATAGCTTTAAAAGCCATGATGACAATGGATTTTTTTCTTACTATGGAAAATGAATAAAAATATAATGACTAAATACCAAAATATACTGGAAATTACAGCAAAGGGTCATGGGTTTTTTTTTTTCTGTATACAATCTTTACAGATTTCAGCACCATGAGTTGTTTGGGGGTCCAAGATAAATATATTGATCTGCTCTAAAAATCTAATAGATATTTTGTATCATCAGTTAAAAAAAAAGATTCCTTGCTTCCTGATATGAAATTATCCTCTCTTCTGATAAAAAGGGATTCTGAGCTAATGCTACAATTTTGGTATAACATATCACTTACACATAGTATTGCACCATTGGCTGTGCCCTGGAACTGGTTGTTGCTGCTAAGAATATAGAAACTGTTTTAATGCATGTATACTATTCTATCACAGATTTTTTAAAAAGGAACATTCCTAAATTGCACACTATGGGTCCATTTTCTATAGAGGACCACTATTTGTCTTTACAGCTCACTGTATCTGAAAGCTTTTTAAACAGACTTTCCTTGCTTTGGAATGAAAAATGCATGTTTCATCCCAAATTTCCTGGGAATTTTTGGAATGCTCTGTACACAGATAGATTAATCACATTTAGACTATATTTGAAAACAAGTCTTTTAATGCTTCATGACTAAAATTATTAGAGACATACAGAATCAGAAAAGACCAGATCAGGTAAACCTTTTCTATGCTGATGCACTTACTAGGAAGACAGATGGATTCCTCTTTTTTTCAGCAGTATCTGAAAAGATAAACTTGAGATTAGGAGGAGCTGAATGCTGATCATTGGCCCTACACCTGCAGAGTAGCCTTGGGCAATTCACTAAATCTCTCTGCCTCACATTCAGCCTGTGCTGTTTGGAGATAGTAAGACTTGCTACCTGTCCCAGAAGTGTATTGGAGACTAAATTATTAAAGACAAAATTTGCCAGTGGATACATACACAAATAGCAATTGAATTTATTGGCACTTCTTGCGAATAACTATAATTTTAGGTAGAAGTTCTAAATTCAATTATCAAATAATAAAGAGTGACAAAATGAATATCTATTATTTGAACTGATATACAAAGCCATTTAGCCCTAGGCTGACTTTCCCTACCTTAGCAGTTTAGCAGCTGCTAGACTTTTTGGAACGTCACCGGTGAACACCGATGAATTTATTAATTGTGCCTCGGCAAATCCGAGGGTCACAGAAAATTCTTCTACAACAGTCAGATGAAATCTTTTGTTTGAACAGGGTTCACAGAATGTCCTACTTGGCCTCTAGCAGCCACTGCAGAAAGGTGAGGGTCACCAGCAGGCTCTGCACCTTAGCTGCCAGTCAGGTGTACGAGAAACTCTCACATGGCACTAGGCATCTATCTTAAGGCAGCTATTTCAAGCTATGTTTTGCTGTATCGATCATGGTCTAGCTATGCAGCCCTTTGGATATGTGCCAGTCCTTTGGATTCAGGCTGTACATAAAAAAAAAGGAATGACACAGACATAAGATATGGGGGCAAAAGGAAAATGCTGGGCATCTAATTCTCCTCCTATCATGAGCTGCGGTGTGCATGTGGTATCTACTTCCAGGAGCATTCACAGGCCTCTGGAATTAGGTATCGCTTTTGAAAACATAAGGAAGAAAAATTAATATCTTTGCTGATCATATCACCTCAGATATTGAGCCAGTATTTATAAAACACAAACATTTAATGGCACCATACCTGTTAAAACACCATTCTTAAAAATCTGTAGTAAGTGCACAATTATTTGGAAGCTTGCCTATGTGCAAGTTCTTTAACTGAAAATATAATTGTATACAATGATGTTATAAAATATAAGCTTACAAACATTCAAATAAAATTGATCTAATATGCCTTCATATAACTACCGTAATTCGTAACCTTAAGACAAGCTTTAATTTAAAAAAACAACAAAAAAGTACTTTTTGGATTTTTTCAGAAATATCAACATCAGGAAAACTACCAAGATATGAACTAGCCATATGAACTATGAAAATATAAGAGAATAAAACATATGAGAATAATGGCTAAAGCCCAATAGTTGGATTTCTAGAAAGAACAGGGAAAAAGGAGCTTCAAAATACAAAGAAACCTTTTCAGTGTGATAATGGATTCACTATTGAAAAGAAAATTCAAACAAAAATATTTTGTACAAAGAAGCTTAGATTAATCCTTAGACAGGCTATAATAACAGTACATTAATTTACCTTTTTAAAGACCCCAGAAACTGCTTCTTATAAGAAAAATTTCAACTAAAGATATCAAATGTTATCTATAATTGTAATTCTTACACTCACCAAATTAACACAGTATAAAGAAAATGAAAAAGTAATAAATATAGTACCATTCAAGTGAAATACAGTGCATTTAAGATTTGCCCCTTGTACACTGTTTGTGATACTCTGAAACAAAGACTGACAAATTTCAAAGGGATCTACAAGCTTTTCATACTGATAATGTTAACATAGGCTGCAGTTTGAGTCTTGCTTTTAAAGAAACTTTTTTTTTTTTTAATCGGACAGAGAGAGGGCACGTAATTATTGCAGAAATTGTAACTAAAAGGATGAAACAATTTGTCTGAGTCATAGGGAATAAGCAATTGTAGCTTAAAAAGATGTTCGAGTACATGCAAATGTGTGCTTGGCCCTATACAAATCCACATCAGAGTTAAATGCGACAACACAGGAACCACTTACTGGTAGAAATATGGTGTTTACCTCAAACGTAAAGCTTGAAGATAGCGATGAAGCACATGGGAAGATAAATACATGTATAAACTGCACATGTCTAACATGGAGCTCTATGGCATGGTTATTTTCATGCTATCACCTGATAGTATTCAGCATGAGCAACTGATATCATGAAAGCAGGTTCTGAACTTCCTACAGTATGCTTTGGCTAAAACAGAAGAGAACATAAGAGGATTCACTCCACAGTGATATAGCCCCATTTTATTTAGATTTTGGCTCATTTGTTTTTGATTTACAAATATCTCAAGTGATTGATTAAAGAACACCAAAATTCCCAGTATAGAAATAAATTTCTATTTCCCTGAGAAGGTATTCTTCAGTATATGCTTATGCTAAGGCTTTATCTGCTCAGTGAAAAAATGGCTGGTTAGAGGGCCCAGAGAGTCATGGTAAATGGAGCTAAATCCAGCTGGTGACCAGTCACAAGAGGTGTTCCCTGGGGGTCAGTGGTGGGGCCAGTCCTCTTTAGTCTTCAGCAACAATCTGGATGAGGGGATTGAGTGCACCCTCAGCAAATTTGCATACAACACCAAGCTGAGAGGCAGAGTTGATCTGATTGGGGGTAGGAAGGCTCTGCAGAGGAATGTGGGAAGGCTGGATCAATGGGCAGAGACCAACTGTATGAGGTTCAACAAGGCCGAGTGCTGGGTCCTGCACTTTGATCAAAACAAGCCCATGCAGGCTTGAGGCAGAGTGGCTGGAGAGCTGTGTGGCAGAAAAAGACCTGTGAGTGTTGGTTGACAGCCATCTGGACACGAGCCAGCAGTGTGCCCAGGTGGCCAAGAAGGCTTACCTCATCCTCGCTTGGATCAGGAACAGTGTAGCCAGCAGGACCAGTGAAGTGATTGCCCCCTGTACTTGGCACTGGTGAGGTCACACCACAAATACTGTGTTCTGTTTTGGGCCCCTCGCTACAAGGAGGACGTGTTGGTGCTGGAGCGTGTCCAGAGAAGGGCACCAAAGCTGGTGAAGGGGCTGGAGCACAGACTGGGCTGAGGGGCAGCTGAGGGAGATAGAGTTATTTAGTCTGGAGAAGAGGAGACTCAGAGAAGACCTTATTGCTCCCTACTCCTACCTGAAAGGAGGTTGTAGTGAGGCAAGGGTCCATCTCTTCTCCAGAATAACTATAGATAGAACAAGAGGAAATGGCCTCAAATTGCACTAGGGGAGGTTCAGGTTAGACATTAGGAAGAATTTCTACACAGAAAGAATATTGGAAAGCATTGGAACTGGCTGCACAGGAAAGTGATGGAGTCATCGTGTTCAAGAAACATGTAGATGCAGCACTTAGGAACATGGTTTAGCAGGCATGCTAAACATGCCTGCTAGACATGGTTAGACATGATTTTAGACAATTCGATCTCAAAGGTCTTTTCCAACCATAATGATTCAATGATTCAATCATTCAGGTAAAAGAGCAATAACTGGTACTAGCTTGATCATCAAACAGAAGTTGAAGGAAATGTATGTACTAAAGACTCTAAAATTTCCTTTTAGTTCTCAAAACCCCAAACTTTTCAAAGTTAAAAAAAAAAAAAAAGAGTAGCAGGAACATATAAGGTTTTTTTTTTCTTTTTAATGTGAGGATGATTGAGTGCTAGATGAGATTTTCAGAGAGGGTGCTAAATTGCTTTTAGAGACATTCCAAAGCCACTTAGAGACATTCTAAAGCCATCATTTAGAGACATTCCAAAGCCTAACAAACCCACAAAAAAATGATTTTTTTTTTAAAGAAAACAAGCTTTAAAGAGTAAAGAGAGGTTCAGGTAAACGACTATATTTTGGATGCTTATCAGAATCAAACTGCCATATCTTGTAAGGTTTGTGCCTCTCTTGTTACCAGTCCCCTTGGGAATTGTTTCTCATTACAATGTGAAATTGTCCAGGTAATCAGGATTAGCTATGAGCTTATATTTCCCAGAGATGACAGGCAGGTTTTAAACAAGAGGAACTGAAAAGAAAAATTTAGTCACTCTAAACAAGGCATATATTGCACCAAATATGAGATTATTACACTGAAGATATAGTGAAATGTGACACCTACGCAAAACAACTATCAAAGTCTGAAAGGTAACCTGTCAATCTTTAATGTATATTTTTATAGTTCCTAAAGTAATTCACAGGTTGGGAAGTTAATTTTCAATGAAAATAATAAATCAGTTGAGTGAGTTTGAATATATGCAATGGCTATTTACCAACCTTGTAGGTTTGACTTCATTTTAAAATAAAAGTTTGTTATCGTAAAAGGCATGTGAGGTCAATGACCTCTTGCTAGTGCATAAAGACAGTATTTTTCTTTAGAAAGGGCAGCAATATCTTCTCCTAGAAATATACATTATATATATATTTTTTAAGATTTTGCCTTCATCAACAGTTAAATGCAAAGCAGATATTCCTATTTTAAACACATCATTAAATCAGTCCAGCACAGAACTAACTGTAGTCAATACTACAGGTTGCAGAGAAAGATGCATAAATAGCTTTAGTGTAGATAGGTCTTGTAGACCAAATCATTATCCTTTCTTTGGTATTCCTAATCTTACTAGCTTCACCAAATATATTTAATATTTTTATTAGTACTTTCCATTGTTGTTAAGACACAGAGAAGGAAAGAATGCAACTGAAACTGAAGCGTTGCTCTCCCTATTCTTTTGAAGAGTCCAGCAATGCTGCCCTAAATGTGCATGAGGACTGATTAATGTGTTTAAAGACAGCATGTTGTTTTCTGTAGCTTTTATACACAAAGTTAATCACAATCTCAGTCAAAATATTACTCTCACCATATGTTATTCTGCTGATCTTTTAACCAACACTAAATGTGGCACCATTGCTTATTTGAGATCCATGCATCTGCTTGACCTTTGACTGTACTAGGGAAGACTTGTAATCCACCTACAGACGAACATTGTGAGAGGAAGATTTCTTACAGAAGACAAGCCTCTTCCTCATTTGCTTTTTGTTTAAACTAGAAGTAATTTAACTAGAGACTAAATAATTTTCTTTTGCATACAAAAAAATATAACACTAGGGCAGCTACAGGAGATGTCAAACCAACACTTCAGAGTTAGGAAAAAAGAGATAACTAGTCTGTGAAACTTGATTAAAAAAAAAAACTTCCATAAATTTCCTCTTTAAATCTTAACATGTTAAAAATTCATTTTTTTATTTCATATTAATATTGTCTATTAATTTTGGCATAATTTAGTCATTTGAGAATGTATTTTGGGCTAGCACAGGTTTCTTTTGGGAGTTAACTATGTGCTTGACATTTCTAGCAAAATACAAAGGGCAGAAGTAAAGGTAAGCCATTATTGGAAATATATGAAAAGAAGAGATTATAAATGCTATTAAAGATTTAGCAGTAGGAGGCTGATGATGAAACATTAGTCTAAAGTTTGGGGTTTTTTTTAGAGGCTAATATATTTGAGCACTGCTATTGTGATAATTAGGGCAGAAATGAATTGGTCATTAGAGAAGAAAATTTCTAAAGTTTCCCAGATTCACAAGTGAAATTCACCTTATTGTCCTGTTTCAATGCATGTCTGAAACACCCCAGCACACATGAAACATTGACACCCATGTGCATTGCTTACCCCAAGAGCCACAAGTCATCTCCAACACATTGGAGTGTCTGGGACTGAGGGCCAGCAGCTCTATGAAAGCTTGCATAACACGATTCAGAATGTCTTTCTTACTGTCTTGATTTCCTGTAGAAAATATATTTGGCTCTAAAAACATCTGGTAAAACAGAAAGACAGACAAGGAAGCTTTAAATCCTTGAAATATTAAAACAACTAGCAAATCAATTTTTAAAAGGTTTTCCCACTCCTACTTTCTCCTCTCATGAAGAACTCTTTAGGCCTATCAAACTTCCCAATGAGTTATCTGAGTCAATCTAGAGCATTTACTTCCTTCCCTATACTTTATTTCTGCCACGTGAACTAATTTATAAAAAAAGAATGTTGTTTAATAACTGCAGCTCCAGAATATTCTTGTTAAGGGCAATACAATATTTAAAGCAGATTAATGGCATACTGAGCTGTAAAGAGATGAGTAGGATACTTAGAAACAGTATCAGAACAATAAAGAACCAAAGAAAACCTGCTAATCAATGTGGAGTTCCAAAGCTGAACCATAAATTTCAGTTTAGACACTAAAAAAAAAAAAAATCAAAAGTTTAATAAGGGCATTTCCTCAAATGCTTTATTATTGAGTACACAGAGACAGACATGATCAGAGCAGATTTTGACCAGAGTTTCAGTGTTATTTTGAAAGAAAATCACAGTCAAGATATATTTTTATTTATGGATTTATTGCTACTGTGCTGATATTCACAGAGGAAAAAAAAATGCCTTTTGTTGCTTTCTCTCCACTAGAAAAAAAAAAAGCAGTTTTAAGTGAAGTTCAGGAATTATACTAAAAAACAGAGAAAGACATTATTTTTAAATCTATAATCAAATACAGATAAAATTAAGAAAAACTTTTAAAAGGTTGTTTTCTTAGCCTTATTAAATCTGGAGCCAGTGAAGAAGAATTCAGCAGGTGTTAGGACTCTAAAGCAGAAATCAAACAGCCTCTTAAGAGTTTTATTGCTTTCTTTTTGCTCTTAGAGATTTATGCTATTTTATCCCATAGCAGCTTAGGAAAGAACAAGTGGAAAATATTTGCTCAAAAGAATGAAAACAAGCATCAAAATTAAACAACAGAAATGAAAACATTACAATTTCTTTTTTCTAAGATATATTTTCATTTAGAACTTCAAAGACTAGTCAAAAAGTAATGAGATACTCATGAGAATGAGAGCCAGAGTCAAAGAAGCAGTCTCATGACATGGTCTCTGATGAGATGATTATCAAGGCTTCTGTTCTGTCTGGACTCTCTATTCTAGTGAATACTAGTACTAGAGAGAGCACTAACAACAGAGTCACTCCCTGATATCTCCAATATGTCTGCCCATTTTCCAAAAAGTCATAAGAAATTTCACTATCCTTGAGGCCACATTCTCCTTTGAGGCCAAATTCCATGTATGCTCCGTTACCTACAGCTGAAACAGCTAAAAACATCTAAGTCCTTGCGTACTGCAGATTGTAGCATAAAAGAAAGATTGAGATGAGAACAAAAGCATTTTAAGGGAGATTCAGGAACTCAGACTTTACCAGTATGTCTGCTGGCTAAAGTCTTTTAGAAGACCACGATCACTTGGTTTGTCTGTCTTTCCATATTTATTAAGATACGTGCAAACTAGACCCTGAGCACACAATACCCTCCACAAGCCCTACAACACTTTAATTAAAACATTTGCATGGTATTAAAGGTATTAAAATAAAGGTTGGTTCTTTGGAGGAACTGCAGCTTCCACAATTGCGTTCTATGAATCTAACCTTAGGAAAGATTGGATCCTGGCTGCTTCTTGCTGGGCAGCAGGTAGGTTCCAAAACATTTGTGATTTGCAGAAGAGCTGACTGGTTGCTTGAAACCGTACCGCTCTCCTTAGTTAAAATTTATTCATCCAATTTAAGAATGTCATTAAAAACACAGTACACCTGTAATAAAACTAGGTTTTATCTAAGAAGTAGGGTTGGCCTCTTGCTGCTCTAATTTATGCCACTTCCATGTAACTAATGGCCTAAGATTTTGGCTCCTAGTGGCTGTCATTGACTGTAGGCTGACTCAGCTTATGTCATACAAAAAGAGGGCCAGAAAGCAATAGCAGATGCTACCTTTCACTGTAATCCTTCCTAACTAACAAATGTAATCAATACTAAATTGACTAAAGGCATTTTAGAAACCAATATAAATTTAGAGAACTTAAGACAAATAGGATTAGTAATGGAGTGAGGAACCAAGAAGTGTTTCTTGTTTGCTGCAGAAAAGTGTATTGGCTGCAAAAGCTATTCCCAGTACTGGAACAAAAGAAATAAAAAATGAAGATTATTGTTCCAATATATTCATCAGGCTGACATTAATATAGCAGGAGATTCTTTCTCCAACAGAGTAGCTGATGCTGGCAGTGGTACAGCAAGGCTGGCAACTTATGTTAGTTCATTTTACTTGTATTCCTTTCAGGAATATGCATGCTGTATCTTGCCTAATTTGTTTTGCATTGATAGGGCCCATAGATACAAAGCATAAAAAGGAATTCAAGCCACCACAAAAAAGAGAATACATTAATATGTTTATTCCTGAGGGACACCAGACCACAGGTGAGGTTGCATTGGAAGATGATACAGACAAGCTGACTAAATAAAAATATCAAGTTATTTATACAAAATTAATCCATTGACTTGAGAAGCTGAAGGTTCCTGTGAGACTGCAGTTTGTTCTAATAAGTTCCATCCCAGCTGCTGGGTTAATATGAAGCAGAAAGTTATTACGAAAGGATATATGCATATGGAAATACCAGCTTCCACTTCAGGTAATTTAAAGCTTCTTCATATTCATTATTCTTGTTGTTAGAAGAGGGATAATCCACCTAATGAATTAACCCTAGTGTTTTGGGGAATGTTATACTTCCCATAATATAAAGGGCAAATTAAGATATGAGGTGTATGGGACAATAGGTAACACATTCCTAAATGAATCTAAGCTGCTTTAACTGGCCTAAAGAGCAGAGCAGGAAATGTAGTTTACACTAGCAGTGACTCTTCAATCTACAGGTATCATCACTCCTGATCTTTCTCTTACTTTTCTAAAGTAGAAATCTGAAATGTGGTAAACATGAACACAGTTCCAGCTTTTCAACGTAAACATATCACTGTAACGATTTAAACTCAAAATTTAAAAATGTACTGCCTTCTATTCAGGCTTACAGAAAGACAATGGCAATTCTCTGACTATAAATGGTTCAGATTTAGATGATTATACTGTTTTAACCATTGTCTGAATGAAATAATTTGGAAGTTAAATATCAGGAAAACTCAGGACTATTGTACAATTTCCATTGAAAATATGAGTATTTAGAAATCTGTAGATCAAAAAACAACATCAGAATGAGATTGAAAAGCAGAGAATTATCTAAAAACTAGAGCAGCTCAAGAGCAATTGAATTCAGGGTATATCAATGCAGTACTTGCTAAAAAATTGAGAGGGACTTGTAGGAGATGTGAAGGTGCGGGGGAGCCTTGGCTGCAGTGACCATGAGTGGAGTTCAGGATCCAATGAGGAGGTGGCAGGGCTGTAAGTAGCCTTGCAACGATGGACTTCAGGAGGGCCAACTTTAGCCTCTTCAGAGACCTCCTCGGAAGAATCCCATGGGCTAGAGCTCTAGAAGAAAGGGGGGCCCAAGAGAGCTGGTTAGTTTTCAAGCAGCACTTCCTCCACGCCCAGCAACAGTGCATCCTGTGTGTAAGAAGTCAGGCAGAGGGGGCAGGAGACCTGCGTGGATGAGCAGGGAGCTTGTGGCAATGCTCAAGCAGAAGAAGGTGGTGTACAAAATGTGGAAAAAAGGACAGGCCCCCTGGGAGAAATACAGGAATGTAGTCAGGGAATGCAGAGATGTGACAAGGAAAGCTAAGGCACGTTTGGAACACAATCTGGCAAGGGACATTAAAAACAACAAGAAAAACTTCTTCAAATATATTAACAGCAGAAGGAAGATCAGAGAAAACGTGAGCCCGCTGGTGAACGGGATGGGTACCCTGGTTACGAAAAACACAGAAAAAGCAGAGTTGCTGAATGCCTTCTTTGCTTCAGTGTTTACCAAGGGCAGCCCTTTAGAGCCCCAGGCCCTAGGGACAAGAGAAGAAGCCTGGAGAGAGGAAGACTTGCCCTGGGTAGAGGAAGATTGGGTCAGAGAGCACCTAAGGAACCTCGATACCCACAAAACCATGGGCCCTGATGGGATGCACCCCAGAGTTCTGCGTGAGCTGGCAGATGCCATAGCTAAGCCGCTCTCCATCATCTTGGAAAGATCCTGGAGAACAAGGGAGGTGCCGGAGGACCGGAAGAAGGCCAGTGTCACGCCAGTCTTCAAAAAAGAAAGAAGGAGGACCCAGGCAACTACAGGCCAGTCAGCCTCACCTCCAGCCCCGGAAAAGTGATGGAACAGCACATACTGGTTGTTGTCTCCAGGCACATGGAGGACAAGAAGGTGCTCAAGAGTAGTCAGCATGGATTCACCAAGGGGAAATCTTGCTTGACTAACCTGATAGCCTTCTATGATAGAATGACCAGCTGGATAGATGAGGGGAGAGCGGTGGATGTCATCTATCTCTACTTCACCAAGGCTTTTGACACTATCCCTCACAACATCCTCCTGGGCAAGCTCCGGAATTGTGGGATAGACGAGTGCACAGTGAGGTGGATTAGGAATTGGCTGGATGGCAGAGCTCAGAGGGCGGTGATCAGTGGCACAGAGTCTAGTTGGAGGCCTGTAGCTAGCGGTGTCCCCCAGGGGTCAGTCCTTGGTCCAGTCCTGTTCATTTTATTCATCAATGACCTGGATGAAGGCACAGAGTGCTCCCTCAGCAAGTTTGCTGATGACACAAAACTGGGAGGAGTAGCTGATACCCCAGAGGGCTGTGCTGCCATCCAGAGGGACCTGGACAGACTGGACAACTGGGTGGTGAAAAACCTCATGCAATTCAACAAGGCCAAGTGCAAGGTCCTGCACCTGGGGAGGAATAACCCCAGACACCAGTACAGGCTGAGGACTGACCTTCTGGAGAGTAGCTCTGCAGAGAAAGACCTGGGTGTCATGGTGGATGACAAGTTGACCATGAGGCAGCAGTGTGCCCTCGTGGCCAAGAAGGCCAATGGGATCCTGGGGTGCATTAAGAAGAGCGTCTCCAGCAGGTCAAGGGAGGTGATCCTGCCCCTCTACTCAGCCCTGGTGAGGCCGCATCTGGAGTACTGTGTCCAGTTCTGGGCTCCACAGTACAAGAGGGATGCGGAGCTGCTGGAGAGAGTCCAGCGCAGGGCCACAAGGATGATCAGGGGCCTGGAACATCTGCCCTATGAGGAGAGACTGGGCCTCTTCCGCCTGGAGAAGGGAAGGCTGAGAGGGGATCTACTGAGTGTCTATAATTACCTCAAGGGTGGCAGTGAGGAGGATGATGCTGGCCTCTCTTCACTGGTGGCCACCGACAGAACTAGAAGTAATGGCCACAAACTGATGGCACCAAATGGCACCAAAAGCTCCACAGGAACTTAAGGAAAAAATTCTTAACAGTGAGGGTGACAGAACACTGGAACAGGTTGCCTAGAGAGATTGTGGAGTCTCCTTCTCTGGAGATCTTCAAAACCCGCTTGAACGCAGTCCTGTGTCATGTGACCTTACGTGTGCAGGAGGCGTTGGACTAGATGACCTCTAGAGGTCTCTTCCAACCTTAAGCATTCTATGATTCTATGATTTAAAACCAGTATAGCAGTATAATTGGCTAGCAGTATAATTTCTGGACAATGCAACATATGAGACAGAACTTTCCACCATCCTCTGAGACCCAAAACTGCGGTTTGTCTAAGCTTAAAAAGAAATCAAAAGATGCCCTGAGCATAAGCATACCCATAGGGGTCTTTGGAATGAGATGTAGGAAAATGTGGGGTTTTTGTTTGTTTGTTTTTCTTTTGGTAAAAGCAGAGTCTCCTCTCTCAAAGAGACTTGTAGCACTTGCCTTATGTTCCCCTGCACCTTGCAAGGGAAAGTGGAAAAGACTTTTTCACACAAAGTACATAAATAAAACAATATGTGTTATATTCAGAACACAGGCTTGAAATTTTTCAGTTTGCTTTTGCATGAAATATCAGGTGTCCCAAAGAGGTTTTCTATGCAGAGGTAAAATGGTGAACACAACTTAACCGTCCGATAGAACGGAGAATTCACCTGGTGAGAAAAGGCAGAATAATTTAACAACTTGGCACTGCAATTATTAGCCTGCCTAAACTTCAAGAACCTCAGTAAATTCCCCGAGAGTCTTGTACAAAATGCCTAATTATTTTTGCATTTTTATTTTTGCAGCTGATTAATTGCATTGGTCTCCTCCCAGAAATCAACAAACTTTCACTTCATTCTGACAGACTTTGCTGGAAACCTGGTTTGGAATTTCTACTTTCCATCATTTGTTGTCTACTGCAGAAAAAGACTATTCCATCTCTTTATAAGCAGGGGGTAGAAATTCATGAATGACATGTCTCCTCTATCATTTATAATGAAGAAGTCAGATTTTCAGTGATAATCACCTGTTACATTTTAAACTAGGCTTACTGATAAATATCATGCATGGCTGTAGCAAATCAGATCTTCAAACACCTCAATGGAGATTAGTATATATTTGTGGCATGTTTTTCTCCTCAACAATTTAATGCCAGGAGCTGATGTCTTAATGACTAATAGGAGTCCAACTAGTTGACAATCAGGACAGTTATCTGATTAAGGCTGATTGCAAGAGAGCTAGAATAGGGTTGGCAAAATCCTATGCCTGAAGTTATAAAGACCTTGTCTTTTTCTTACACTGCCCAATCTACCTCTGATTATAGTACTTTTGTAATTTTCTTCTTACAATATTTGAATGCTACACACTAATCTGTTTGTTTTCACAACATCCTAATGAGGACAGGAAGTGCTCTTATCCTCCTTTCATGGGCCTGAAACAGAGAAAGATTTCTCAGCTCATTTTAAGTATCTAGTCTGAATCTCTTGCAGGTGAGAGAAGAATCTCCAAAAGTGGTTCACGCTGTCCTAAAATAGGTGAGAGGGTCTGTGTGTATTGTCCTCTGGTAATCTAGATAACTGGTCTGGTCTGTATGCCTGACTTTCAGACCAGTAGGCATAGAAAACTGCACTGAGCCATTTGTAGAGAAAGTCTACAGCATAACAGGGATCTGAATCTATACATCATATTTCTCTCATTAGCACCTTACGTGCCTAACCAAACTTCCTCTCTAATTTCCCTTAACTTTGCTGAGTGAGATAACGTACCATCACTGCTCAAGTCTTTGATAAAGGAAGATGACTAGTATAAAATCTTGTTTCTTTTTCATTAGGTGGTGGAATGCAGAGCCCTGTGACTAATTAGCTTCACTTTCACAGCTTTAAAATGGAAACTTTAAGAACTTTGGAAAGAAAATACTGGAAATAAAATAAAATACTGATGCAATTTCAAAAAGACCCTATAGAGAATATAAGCACTAAAGAAAATCAAAAGAAAATGCCTTAGAATTCCTATGCACATTTTCTGTCTACTCAACTTTAATCAAGTTATATAACATCCATTAATGCTAACACACATTCACAGTGCACACTGGTGGGCTGACTCAGAAAAACAAGGCACAGAAAGGACTTTCTCCAGAGAATAATGTCTGTAAGCAGAAATCTATGCAGAAGTCACAACTTTCTCCCCAGATCTCACTCCCTTCCTACCTGTCTATGCCTCTATGATCTTAAGTATCAAACTTTCCACTTTGCTTGCAATCTCCAATTTACAGTCTTCCTTCTGTCACCTGTGCAAGAGGAAGCTACTAATAGTGGGAGATTAACTCTTTGACAGCCACTGTGCCTTCAAAACCATACCTTCAACCTTTTCGGGGGAGTATAATGTCTTTTTATACTATAGTTAATACTTTCACTTTTCTGAATCTGACATACAGCTTCAGCTGACAAATGGAGGACATCAATATCATGTTACTGGTGACATTTACATTCCAAAATCCTCAAGACAGTATCCAGCATGTTCTTTAGCTATAACTCCCCCTTCTTTTGAATAGTATTTGAATAGTAGGAAAGTGGGTATCATTAATATGTCTACTTCCATCTATAATATAGATTTAACAATTGATTATTTACAAATGTTTCAATAAATTATGTTGTACTTCAGTTGAAATGCATGGCAAAATTCTCATGTTTGTTTTAAAAATTTAAGATGGTAATATAGGAGGGATTAATGTCATTGAACATTAAAAGTCACAGTGCAGTCATATGATTCTAGCTTAGTTATCTAGATTCTAGTTATAGCTCCTGAAGATAAAAAAAAATCTATTAGGGACATTTCCCAAAGAGGTCTACTTTTGTCCAGCATATATTGAAGGAGCCTAAACAGCTATTTCTGATGTACAGTTCTTTAATAGTTTCACTAACTCAAAAAAAAAAAAATCAATGTCAGTTTGTCCTTGATTTGAATGGATCAGCATTTTTAAGACAATCTTTAATTGATTACAGGATAGGACTGAGTTTTAAAAAGGGTCATGATATACCTTCTCAGAAATCTGAAGAAAACATGGACCATGGCAAGAATATTATTAACTTTTATGAGAAACATCTACAGTGAAATAATCAGAAGGACTGTGCTTCACTAGAAATCCTGAATTTTATCCTGGAAAACCATCCTCCATAATAACAAAATTTAAAAATCTACTGAATTCAAGCACTTGTATATTTTGTTTGTTTCCTAGTATGCCATGTTAACATCTTCTCATCTTCTCCTAACTCGTAAAAAATATAGAATCAGAGAATGATAGAATCATTCTAATTGGAAAAGACCTTCAAGATCATTGAGTCCAACCATAAGCCTTGTAAGTCTAAGTCTCTGTCTTTTAGCAAGGAATCTTAATGGCAGCAAGTGCAACTGTCAATCCCTCCAAAACTTGGGTGATATAATTGTCCAAGATCAATGCATTGAATATTGAACTACATGCTATAGTGTTTGAACTGTTGACCCATTCAAACCAGCTTCTTAAATGGCAGGCTCAGTGCCATTGTCAGTTGGCTGGGTAAAAGGGTGAAAAAAAAAAAAAAAGAAAAGAAACTTCTGAGTGATATTAGAGTTCTAGTATTATGCACAGTTTTATTATGGCAAAATGCCCAGCGCTCATAAAAGATAAATGAGGCTTGAAGTAGGGGTAGCGGAAAAGAGTGTTGTTAAGTTTAATAGAAGTTCTTCTTTTTTTTTTTTTTTTTTTTTTTTACTGGCAAGGGAGTGCAAAAGACATCAAAGCAGTTTTCCTATAAATCTATATGAAAATGAATTTCAGCAGCAACTTTTCGGCTTTTATTACTAAAGTTCTTTTAGAACCTGAAAGGGAGTATAATTCAGTGCCTTTCAAATTAGTTTCGAGGAAATACGATAAATCCAATATATATGGGAAATGTTTATGAGCTTTTTTATTATTATTGTATAGATAAAACATATACAACCTATCTTTCTTCTGATATGTTAAGATGGTTTCAAAAAAATCCCTTAGCAGATATTTTCATGAGTACTTCACTTTGAGAAATAGCGATTAATTTCAGTCTAGAAGCCAAACAATGTGAAATAGCCATTTAGCCGAACAATATCCGAACAAGATTGCCGGAAGTGTGAATCCATGATCAAAGATCAGTGGAAGGCTTCACAAACCTAGAGTGCTGTCTTTGACCATAACAGTCATGTGGCAAACATATTATTGTCCAGTTACCCAGAAGTTATCTACCCCGAACAACTGTTTTGCTTAGAGGCATAAAAACTCATCTGCAAAACTTAACTTTTATGTATGTGAACACAATTCACTTCATACTTTCACATTATTAGCATTTTCTAGTAAGAACTTGCCTAAATGTTTTCTGTTTGCATTGTGGCCTAGTTTCTGAAGCTCTGCATTTCCCCTAGTGGAATACATGAAAATGGAACAAGATAATTCTTATCTATACTACTGAAGAAATACCTACAGCTATCTCCGAATAACGGTCAATTGTGAGGTTCCAGGCAAAGTAAACACATCGCAGCACAGTCTCATTATCCCCTAGGTCTAACATTGTGCTAAAATGGCACTGAAGTTTCTTGGTCATTGACTAACATTTCCCATGAGATGAAATACAGGGGTTACAAACAGTGCATATAAAACTTATGTGATAAGTGTTTAATACAAAGGACGTTACGCCTTTACAGGTTGCCTAGGCTCTTTGCTCCATACATTTTTCTCCATTAAAAACTCAGTGTAATTTCCAGCTGTATCTAGCTGTGTTACCTATACAGTCCTAGTCAGTTAAATCTTTACTTTTATGTCATTAAAATCCTGCTCTAAAACCCCAGGATCAGTTCATCACCTAGAAATTATCAAAGTGGTAAATTAACCTGGGGATTGTGAAGGAGCTCAGAGAGACAAAACATTTTTCTTCCAGGCCTCCTTTGTCTTACAGGGATTATCCACATTTCAGTATATCCATCAATCGCCTAATTTATAGATTAGGGGAAAAAAAGAACTCATTGAGACTCTTCTTGCAAAAAATCCCCACAGAAAATAAAAAATAAAAAAAAAATAAAAAAAAAAAAAAACCACTGCTGTGGGAAGAAGTACCACAGTCCACTATTACGAGTCTGACATGAAGGACACTTCAGCTGTAAAATTTATCGGAGTTGTATCTACTTCTAAAACATGGATAAAAAGCCAGTATAATCTCATGCATCTTTGTGTTTGGCCAGCTCTTCTTGGAAATAGCATAATTTTTTTCTAGAAACACACATTTTCTAGAGACACACATTGTGGACTGGATGAGTGGACTGTGAAGTGAATTGAGGACTGACTGGATGGCAGATCCCAGAGGGTGGTGATAAATGGGGCTGAGTCTGATTGGAGACCTGTGGTCAGTGGTGTCCCTCAGGGGTCAGTGCTGGGCCCAGTGCTCTTCAACTTGTTCATCAATGACTTGGAGGAGGGAACAGAGTGCTCCCTCAGCAGGTTTGCAGATGACACCAGACTGGGAGCAGTGGCTGACACTCCAGACACTCCAGAGGGCTGTGCTGCTATTCAGAGAGACCTAGACAGGATGGAGAGTTGGGCAGAGAGGAACCTCATGAGGTTCAACAAGGACAAATGCAGGGTCCTGCACCTGGGCAGGAATAACCCCAGGCACCAGTACAGATTAGGGGTTGACCTGCTGGAAAGCAGCTCCACAGAGAGGAATTTGGGAGTCCTGGTTGATAACAGGTTAACCACAAGTCAGCAAAGTGCCCTCATGGCCAAGAAGGCCAATGGGATCCTGGCCTGCATCAGAAGGAGTATTGCCAGCATGGACTGGAGCATTTGTCATACGAGGAAAGACTAACTGAGCTGGGCCTGTTTAGTCTGGAGAAAAGAAGGCTGAGAGGAGATTCGATTAACATGTTCAAGTATCTGAGGGGTGATTGTAGGGATGATGGGGCCAGGTCTTCTCTGTGATGGCTGGTGACAGGACAAGGGGTAATGTGTACAAATTGAAACACAGGAAGTTCCATCTCCATATGAGGAAGAACTTCTTTACTGTGAGAGTGACAGAGCCTTGGAACAGGCTGCCCAGAGAAGTTGTGGAGTCTCCTTCTCTGGAGATCTTCTAAACCTGCCTGGACGCCACCCTGTGCCACGTGCTGTAGGTGTCCCTGCGTGTGCAGGGGGGTTGGACTAGGTGATCTCTGGAGGTCCCTTCCAAGCCTAAGCATTCTGTGATTCTGTGATTTCTTTTCTTGTATGGCTTTTATTTTCTATGTTCCCTAGGTTTAACTTCATTTTATCGTCAAAAGATGGAATTTCACCCTTTACGATTTTAATTAGCTCTGTGTTCCTAATACTATGAAACATATATACAGGAAGTGTGGTACACTGCTCCATTTCCTTATACGGGGGAACCAGCAGGTGCTCTTTAGAACTGTTCTTTTCTTAAATGAGACTTACAGATTTTTTTTTTTTTGTGCTTTGGTGGCTGGGAATCTTTTGACCTTATGCAATAATTTCAACCTTTTTTTGCTGATATCATTAATAATTGTCCTTTGATTCCCTTTGTTTCATATTATTACTCTCTCCTTACTTTACAATCAACTGTAAAAGTATATGAGGCAGTTACACCTCATTATACCAATGACGTATTTTCCATGTCTATTTTATGCTGTTATCTACATAATATTTTTGTACTGAAATTGATGGTCATATCTACCTAAAACCTACTTTATTTTTTGATTTTGAATATTACTAATAAAATATTAACAACCATATTAGCTACATTCAAGCATATTGTAAATGACTGACTGTACCAAGGCCATTCATTTTAAAAGAATTTTATCAATTTTCCATTACAGCAATCTCTTGGATCTTTCTCTTTGAGTTCTTCTAAGTACCTACAGTTATTGAAAATTTAGAAAAACAATGAAACTTCTTTTTATGCATATTAGCAGTTTTATTTTCTAGAATAGAAAGCATGAGTTTCTGAACCGAAACATAGGATAGAGTTAGTAATTATATAATAAACTGCATAAAATATAATCTTGGATCCTTACAAAAGAGCATGATCAAATATTTTTGTTGCTAACAAAGCACTACCTAAGGTGCCTTAACTATTATACCAGTCTAGGAGTGCTTTGCAGTGCTAAGGAATAAAATTTTCTATCTGAAAATGGATAGGTCACCAACTTTTCCTTGTACATATAGGCTGTTCTCTTCAAGTATGGGGGAGTGCTTATCTATAATTCATTTTTCAACAAGCATGGGTCAGATCAGTGTCTAGTCCTAAGGGTCTAAGTCAGTGTTTTAAAAATCAGCTAACTTAGCACAGCAAGAATAAAAAATTATGTAACTGTTCCATGACTGGGGGGCATTTCTGATTTAAGAGGCATTCTAGAAAACTGTGAGGTATATTTGACAGCAGTTCAAAGGCATTGTGTGCACAAATAGCATTATAAATGCAAAGCAGATTTGTAGCAGTGCAATGGCTATTGCTGCATCTCTTCAGAGATTTTGCAAGCTGTACATCAGAAAGGTCACTGGAATATTTTGCAATGCTCCAGTTACCAAAAAAATTCACTTAAAATGCAGAGCACCTATGAGAACATGCTTGGAGAAAATAGTGCTAACACTTCCAAATATATCCTGGTTAGAAGAATGTGTTGGTCTTTTGCTTGTACCATACTAGGCTCATTACTGTTAGAAAAGAAATCAAAACCAATAGTCTGGAAATATACATGAGGAGAAAGGATAGACAAGGGGGTATTTTATATACATATTGCAAATAGAGTCAGTTAATGTTTACTACTAATCTGTGATTTCATACTAAAAAGCTAGAAATAATTCTAGAAACTAATAAACAGACATTTTAAATATGAAGCTATCCTTGGACTATTTCAATTAAATGTGGCCAGTTTCAAAAGATACTACATTCCTTTGATAGCAAACCTTTCTATTAAGACTTGACAGCTTTGTTCTTCTTTCTCCAACCCTAGAACATGGTGAAGTGTTAAGACACAAGTTGCATTAACTAAATACATGTAGACAAATCTGGTGCCAGATAGAATGATTTGATTTCAATGTAAGGATATTTATCTTCAGGCCCAGAATCTAGGAAAACAAAACATACTAACAAGATGTTTTGTTTACTGATTCTATGTAATTAAATTATGGATACTAGTATTTTCATATAGGAAGAAGAGGCCAACACCTCTGTCAAAGAACAGCACAACAACATCAAGTGCACACAAAAGTGTAATGGCAATGCAGCAAGACATACTTAAAAGAAGCATTCTCTGTTACATTGTGTGTTACAAGTGTTCAACACTGGGCTGAAACAGAAAGTCACCTCTGAGAAACAGCCCTGTCAGGGCATATGATGAGTGATCTGTCTAGTGCAGATGCCCTCTGGTTAAAAGTATGCTGCTATAATTTGTAACCCAAGACAGCTGGCTGCCCACCTATGTTAACTTTTTTTACAGCTAAGAAAAATATATAGGAGTCAGGGCATTGATGGATTTGCGAAGGAGAAGCTGGATGAGAGGCAATGAAGGTAGTGATCCTTGCAGGAAAGTCAGACTGCTCTGAAACAACCACTCTCACTGTTTTTCTGATGGACCGAGTCATGATCCAAGGTCTCTTGTGAAATAAATGGATTCCATCTGTAAACTTTATCACTAGCACTTCATAGATGGCCCATCGGCACCATGGCCATGGTCCTCATCCTGTTTCATTTCCTTTTGGGCTCAGCTTCAAAATGATAAGTAATTGTTGAAGTTAGGGAGATATCGAATTAACTGTATCCTGAGCAAGGACATTCATTGCTATTCTATCTAAAGCTTGGTATTATGAAATCATATCAAATCAAACTCATGTTTGGTCATAGCGGAAAAAGAAATAGAGAAAAAAGAGAGGCAGCTGTATTTTCTTGACTGAAGTAAAAAAAAGGGATATTCTGGCAGCAGGGATAGAATGAAGTTGAACCTGAATCTTCCTTTTCCTGGCTAGTTTTTCTGGTAAGAGAACCAACGTGGAGTGACATCTTAGAAATAAAAATTATAATCACTTAACTTAAAGAGAAGTTCCAGAATAGATTTATCAGATTCTTGTTCTCTTCTCAGATTTACATATATGGTGCCTTGTAGTCAAGTTCTGAGTCTTATACAATCTTTGATGATCATTTACTAGCTCTAAAAAGCTGTATGCAAGGCAAATCAACTTTAACGATTTTGTTAGCAGTTTCAGATCTCATTCTTTAGTGACTAGCTCTTCTGGGGAGGAGCTATCCTTTTGGTACTGCAATACTATTTTATCGCTAGCCGAGGGTCTAGCTAGGCTACATAGCCCTGAAATTATTGAGTCTTTAACTGACCATAGCAATGAAACTCATTATACTGATCTTCAGCTGTTGAAAGACTTGTCTAGTCTCTGTTAGATGTTTAATTGTCTTCTGCAATTAATAAACGGAAACTATTATCTGTTTTCTGTTAGTAACTCAGCCATTCTATAGCATCTATTTTTTCATGAGGCGAGTTGCCTTTAGAAAACACCAGTCTCTAAACTGAGACAGCCTGCTGAGACTAGACATATTTTTTAAATTAAACCTGAGTTAAGATAGCATAAATCCAACACTAAAAGATTAGTCAACGATTACTTTAAATTGGGTATCTTAAAATAATTAAAGTTCAGAAGAACATTAACAGACGGTTAATTCACTATCTGAAAAATAATTGGCAGTAAAGAACTGGCTCTACTAGTGAGGTTTAACAAAAGGTGCTGTTCAGACCTATGCTACTCAACATTTTATTAGTGGAATATACATATATGTGTAAGAAATATATATAAGGAATTATATGTACAATTATTCCTGAAAACATTTGCAGGTGGTAAAATATTAGGAGGTCACAGCAATTATGTGGAATACGTATCTAGTTTTTGGTAAAACCTTAAAGGCATATGCCTAGGATATAAGAATTTAGACTTTGTCTAAAAAGTAGCGTGAATGAGGGCTGTATCGCCATAGTTGTGAGAAGGGTGTAGGAGACCAGAGGGCAGGTAGGAAACTGAATAGAAGATCTTAGGACAGTGAGAACCAATGGAGTATAAATGGAATCAATCAAGCAGGCTATTTCTGAGAACATCCTAACAGTATGATTATTATTTTATAGAAGATGTTGGAAAATTCAGATAACATCAAGAAAAGTCATCAATGTGATTTTCTGAGAACTGAAGAATATACCCAGCAGAAAGAGAACAGAAAGAGAAATGTCTGATTCTGTTCAGCCTATTAGGAAGGAGGACTGGAAGCTGGTTGAATTAGAAGATGTAAGTTTTTCACAGGCAGACACAACTACCAAATAAAGGGGTTTTTAATCTATCAGAAGAAAACATAGGAAAAACACAATAGTTAGAAGCAGAAGTATGATGAAGTCCAGTTAGAAGAAAGGCACATTCTGAACAATGACAGTGATTAACCTTTGGTACAACTTGTTTGGGAACACAGTGGGCTCTTCATCTTTTCATGTCTTCCAGTCAGCACTGGCTACCTCCTAAAAAATATGTTAGCTAAACACAACTAAAAAGAGTTATGTTGCAGTCAAGCACAAGTTATTGGGCTCAATCTAGAGGCAACTGTGTGGAATTTAATAGCCTGTGACTCACAAGAGGTTGGATAGGATGATTTAACTGCCACTTTTGGACTTAAACTCTATGAATCTATGAAAAAAAAAAAAAAGCGCCTATCTGTGGGAGTTTAACTTCCACTGTTGTGTAACGCATTCTCTTCATAAAAGTGATCTCTTTACATACCTACTATATTTTTTTCTCTTTTTCCAATAATTAGTAATTTTGTTAAATCTTCTGTTATTCAAGTTGAATGTACCTTACAAATGCTAGAACATGATGGAAAATAAAGCTATTTACCATTAAAACTGTATTATTTTTAAGCCAGTTTCACATTTTTAGATATAATGGAGACAACAGCTATTGAATTCTTGGGCTTTTTTACAGAAATAAATACAGATTGCTCTAAACATGGCTATGATCTGTGTGTACACATCTGCAGATTGCATATACATGTGCAAAGTATAGTGAATTCCAAAAACTGTGGACATTTACATGTGTGTTATACAGGCTCAAGCAATGACATGTGATTGTCCACACCAATTAATTGTTTGCAATCTCCCTCACCAGATTTAGACCTGAGGCAATGAGAACTTCCTTAGCCAGGGACAGTTGAGGAGGGAATTGTTTCCTATTGGAAATACAGACAAGGCCACACTGTTTTGCGGTGAATTAGTTTAGCAGTTAAAAATTGTGCTAAGAAGTAAGATTTTTTTTTAAGAATGCCAGTGATGCTTAACAGTGTTATTTAAGGAGGATATATAAAATTGCTATCATTTTCAGGCAACTCATTTTCTTGAGACAAACCAGGATGCTTTACTATGTTACCTGAACAGAGCTTAAGGGGATGCACAAGCTTTCAAGAAGAGGCAAATGTAAAATCTTTGCAAAGCTGCATACATCTTTTCCGAGCTAGATAGATTTCCTACAAACCAAATGGAAACAAGTGGGCTCTTCCTTAAAATCTCTCAACTGAAACAGAGCAATTACTTTTAGGCTTAACCTAATAATTTGATTTGCTTCCTAACTGTAATAATTTGGATCTCTATAATCTATTGCATTATAAATGCAAGATACAAAGACTTTGATCATTACATTTTGCCACCAGAAACTGGTATAGTGAAATAATAGTAACTTCACAGTAAAATAGGCAAGTTTGTTTCCTTGATATCCTTTCAATAAAACCCATAAAATTACACAGCACCGGTTTCTATAAACTTTTAACACGTATCACAGAATGTGAGGGCACTGGTTACCTCAGCAAAGAAATGTGATGACATTTGGCTTCAGGTGTGTGACATAGGCTCAGGTCTGTGTAACCCTCCAGGGAGATGAGAGCCATGTACTGAAACACTAAAATCACTTCTTGTCAGAAGTAGAACCTAGAAATTAAACTTTGTTTTTTTTTTTTTTTTAAAGTATATAACAAGATAAAAGAAAGAAGCCACTAAACAATAAATAAGAACATTTTTATGTCTGCAAAATCAAGAGTTTGCTGCATGTCTATATGTTACCCTGCTCTTCTTTCAACTTTTTGCCTGATAAGGAACAATTTATTTCTTCTCAGTGCATGTATTTAACTCTCAAGACCTATGGCAATTAACAATTATGCATTCACACACAGGGAACCTTGACCCATAAGGAGAGTAATCTCTGAGAGCTATAGAAGCAGTTTCCATAACCGAATTCTACAAAAGTCTCTCTGGCAGAATTTTGTAAAAGTTTAACTAGTATATTTCAAAAGTATGCCAAGGTTTTAGAAATTAGTCACAAATGAGCAAACATTGTACATGGCTTTCTAAACAAATTAAAATGTCAGCTCTATTCACTGTTACACAAACAGTTTGAACATATTTGCAAAATAGACTGCATGGGAATTTATTCTTAGCAAACAGTTTGTAGACATTAGCAAATTAATTTTCTCATTGTGTCGGAGGATTTAGTCCAAAATAAGCACCCACCATTTTTCATGCCTTTTAGGAAACTGAAGAGCCAAACTATATTGATTAAATGAAGCAGATTTTTGCATTCTTATTAATGTAATTTCTGGCTTATAACATTACCTTGTTGCTCTGAAGCCAAAGAACAGATTTCTCTGTGAAGTCGCTTCAATTTGTGAAGTTAGTTCCTTTACAAACTGGCCAAATTACACTGGTCTTAAGTCTTGGAAAAGGTAAGGAATATAGCTAAAAATTGCTGTAGTGAACAGGTATTAGCAATTATTAGCAATCCGATGATACAAGCTGATGTATGGAAGGAATGACTACGAAGATTCACGCAAACATTAAGCTCAGAGCTTCTTGGCCGGAATGAGAAAAGGAGTTTTGTAGAAAAAGAGTGCTGTGGATGGAGAGGTAAGGAAGAGATCATGAAGGAGGCCAGGAAGATCAGAAAGAGCTCTGTAAAACAAGCTGGACGAGGTCTGTGGGCATTCTGACTGCCAGCAGAGCTCGACAGCAGTTTCAGGGACTTTGTGTTTAACTGTTAGGTCCTGCAGACTATGGGAGATGGAGATGAAAGAGGAATTAAGGGATTAGATGATGAATTTATACTCCCATGACAGGTAAAGCAACTATCATTCTTCATTTGCATACAGAAGCTTGGGAAAACTATCCTGACCCAGTGTAAAGTGAAACTTTGTGAATTTCACTGTGAAGCTGCTGATCATTCTTGTAAGCATAAAATTTTACTGGTCATATATTCCAGGTGACTCCTTTCCACAGACATATACCTGTATCTAGATCAATTAATATCTGAACTTTCTGGAAAGTCCTTCTTGAATTGAGGCTATTTCACTGTTCAAACTGAAGTGGAATAGTGCTTCAAACATGAGGCACTTGAGTCTTTCGAAGGAGATAATAGGAACATTGTCAATAATAAATCATATATTGCTTTTTGAAATTGGCTTTAAGAAAATAAAATACATAGAATAAATAAAAATATTGTTAAAGAACACAGAGCTGAACTGGAGAACTCAGCAAAAGAAAGCATGCTTTGAAACTCACAAAACTTTTCCAAACTGTCACTCAGTTTCAAGAAATCTGATCCTGACTGCAATGAACTAGTAAATTTCTCTTCATTGTCAAGTGGCTATCTTAGTTTGGATATCATTACCGCTGGATTTATATATATGTCATGAATATTGAAGCCCTGATGTCAGACAATACTTGTCAGCTTGACAGAAGGTGCTGTATTCTACGTACCAGTCAGAGGATCCAAGAATATCATTCCAACACTGATGCAAGGGCTGTCCAGAAAAGGGATCTTAAGAAAATTGTTGGAACGGTCGTTGAATATGCAACCCCCTTTTTAGGATTAAAGCATAATAATAGCCTCATCAAAACAAGAGCACTGAAAGCTTCTTGCAAATGTACTACCTTTGGTTGTCTTCAATTTCGAATAGTGTTTATCATTTATTTTTCTAAGGTAAGAAAAAAAGTTGAGATTTTCTTCAGTTAACCTTAGAATAAAAAAATTGAGAGTCATCATTCAAGAGAGCTTTTTTTCAGGTTTTATTATTGTTTGCAAAAAAACAGTTTTGTAAAATCTTGTGATGAATATGTCTGTGAAAAAGGAGTATGGCACACTTCACCAAGATTTTATCAGACCATAAAAAGGCAATTTCATCAGAATTTCTAATTTTTTCCACAATATTCCATACAGAAAAGGAAGTTTTCTATCAAAGTCATTTAAGAATTATTTTAAATATATTTTAGGTCCCCATTTAATTCTTTCAAAGCCTGGAAAAAAGGACTTTTGGATTTGAATTAAATTCACTAGTATTAGGCAACTGTCAGGCCTGTGAAGTCAAAGAATTTAATTATTCTGTGTTCTGAAAGTAAAAGACTTGTAATAATATTTTTTACTTCACTTCAGAATTCCCTCCTAGTTCCCTTTGGCAATTATAATATAGATTTTATAAAGTGAATACTGTTACCAAACGGAAAATTTAATTTAGCTATTTTAGGTGATTGAGGATCTAAGGTAAAGTACTGAGATGATAGAAATTATTCTATAGGTTTCAAAACCCTGGAGTTTGAATTTTTTGATATTATGCATAGTAGGGAATGGGAACACTGCATAACTTTGTGATGCCTGCATTTCCCTCAGCTTGCTCTGCTGGAGTTACTTTTAAAAGTAAGGACTTGGAATATGAACCTGCAACCTCGTACAAGTCTCTGTATTAATCCTTAAAAACAAAAGTTCCCAGAACACAGGATTTTTCAGGAAAAGTGCTCACACACCCAGCAAGAGACATCCTACTCCAGCAGTATACTGGGCTCTGGCAATCCCTTTCTAGGGAAGAAGAAATAAGGTTTATCATTCTGCTCATCATCCAGTGATGATGATTCAGATAATGATGAGTCATCTCCAATTTCAAATCACAATGTCTCTCTTTCACTCTCACTTTTTCTCTAATGCACACACAAAATGCACACACATCCTTTGGTGAGGGGAACTCTTTTGTCTCCCACACAAAATTTGCGCTGTTCAGTTTCCGTTTGATGCTCTCATTTCCACTAGAATCTCAGTCCATCATGAACTGCCACAGCAGGGCGCATCTTGAAATATTTCTAAGTGTACTGGCACCTTTGTTAAAAGGTCGTGATGTATTTTTTTTTCTCTTTCTATGAGAGTCTGCAAGCATTTATTTTGGCCATCGGACGTTTTTGATTCTTGCACACATCAACTGCAGCATGAGTTTCACTACTGTGCATACAAACAGCATGATTTACACACTACCCTGTGAACAAATGGTGCATAGACCGAATACCAGGAACCCCAAGAAACACAACAAATTTGTTTAGTGAAAGCTCCATTACTCCAGGAATGCTCCATCACAAAAGAGCTTGTACTATGCTTGCCAAACCACCAGTGACATCAGTTGTAAGTCCTATATTTTTTATATGAAGCAGTTTCATAAAGGTAAACAAATTCATTTTATTTTTCAGAAATAATATTCATAAATGTGAAGAAAACCTGAAAAAATATCCACAGAAGAAAACATACACTGGTAATTTTTTTACAGAGGACAAGAATATGAATTAATTTGTGTAACAAAGTCTTGTGTTCTAAAGCAATGTGCTTAATATTCTGCATATTTGCATTTAAAACATTGGATTTTCTGACTGCAAACCAGAATATTTTGATTAGTCATGTGTTGTAGCAAGAAGGAAAAAATGCCAAATTAAGGCTTAATATTTCCAGAAGATAGTATGCTCAAAACACATAGCAAAAAAAATCCAAATATTGAAGGATTCTCAACATTCTCCGCATGTCGTATTCTGAATGAACATTCTATTTTCTTGTCAGTGATTCAGAATTTCCATTGCTACTCTTCAGTGACTAGGAAAAAATCACACCAACTGGGATAAAGCTTTTTTTTTAAGGCAAAGGCATAAAATAAGCACCAGGAAGACAATTGTACACCTGTTTCCAAAAGTAAAAAGGCATCTCAGACCTGCTTTGTTTTTGAAAAGTTGGCCAAGGAGCATATTTCAGAGGCCCAGTAGCTCAAAACATTATTCCCAGTGTTCTCTGCTGTGTGCCTAATTAGGCTTCTACACATTTGCATAAGCATGGTGCTTCATGATTAATGTATAAGTCACAGCATGGAGCTCTGAATCAATTCATCTGCAGCTCCCTCTCCCCACCCCTATTGCAAACAGTGTGTCTGAACTGCAGTTCATCGCATTTCTAGATATGGCTCTGCTATCGAAAATCAAATTGCATATATTTCTTTATAAGCCTTACTGAGTTGAAAATTTCTTTTATCTAAATATAATAAAAATGTTAAATGTTATAAAGCCTCTGGCATTTATACTTCCCATGACTTTATTAGCTGTTTCACTTTTATTTTTTTTTTCCATTTGAAAATTAAGTGTCAAATCTATGGCTTTGTTCTGGAAATTATACCAGATCACATGAAAAACAAAGGCTTCATTAAACTAATAATTTAATAATTACTTTTCATTATTACTCTTGGGATAATGTTAACCTAGAATGAACTAGAACTTGCTGTTCAAAAAGAGCAATATGTTAATAATTCAATAACATTTCCACTCACAGTCAAATTATACGGGAAATCTCAAAATGTTAGCAAAGATCTGACGAATAAAAGCGCAAGGATACTACACTCAGAGAGCCAAGAAAATTTAAACTTTATGCTTAAGCAGTTCAGACATCTTGAGAGCTCTTGAGAGACTCAGGCCAACACATGTACTTTTTGCCACCACTCCTTGCAAAAGCCTGATGACTGAGCTTAGGGGATCTTTCAATCAAGTTTAATTTCCTACAGTCACCAAGGTAAATCTACTACTGCAAATATTACTTAAATAATTTTTCTTAATGCCACAAACAGCACACATGGGGTGTGATTTATTTTCGTATATTGACATCATCGTTATCTTGCATTAACAGAGAAGGCTATCCAAGGCAGTATTATTGGGAGCATCTCAAAACAGGGGAGAGTCAATCATATTTTGCATAAAGACATGGGAAAAGAGAGAAATGAAATAGTTTCAAGTAATAAAAAAGGAGAATTCCAAGAGCTGCATTTTTTTTCCAAGATTTTAAATTGCAAAGTTTTACAAGAGAAAAAAAAAAGCAAAACATTTGTTTAAATATAGCATGTGACATCCAATGACAGCTTGGTCTTCCAAATACAAAATCACTGGAGATCAAAGCCACTGATTCAAACCACTGGTTGTTAAAATGGTTTCTAACAGCACTTACTTGCAGTTTAACAGCAAGAATAAAAACATGAAAAACATGGTCAGATTATACATTTTACGTATACAGATGTAATGTGTAATTGCATGAAACATTATTTTTACATAATTCTGAATATAATAAAAATCTCATGTTCCACACATCTGTAGTCTCTTTTCTAAAAATAAGCTTAATCTTTGAACTGAAAATAGTGTTCCATGAAAAAGTGGCCTCCTCTCCCAAACTTTAATCAGGTGAGCAATGGTTACCAGTTGGCTGTTTTTGGAGTGGACCTAAAGGATGGGCACATATCCGGCACCCACCTCTGTGATGGGCAGGTTTGGAGGAATCTATGGCCTGTTCTAAGGAGCAACACCAGCACAAAACATTTGGACCCTACAATGACAATGTACACAACCCCCAATGTCATTTGAATCTTATTTCCCAAGGATAGGTTTAGTTTTATTTCGCTCTGAAAAGTTAATCCGAACTACTTCTCTAGGTTTCCTCTGTGGGCAATGAAGAGAGTGCCATGTTCAAGCAGAAAGCCACCCCACTTGCAATTCCTCTTTGAACCAACCTTCTCTCTCGACAGACATGTTAATTACAGACAGACAGGTTAATTACCCTTAACAGTGAGGGTGACAGAGCACTGGAACAGGCTGCCCAGAGAGGTTGTAGAGTCTTTTTTTCTGGAGATCTCCAAAACCCGCTTGGACGCAGTCCTGTTCCACGTGCTGTAGGTGACACTGCGTGTGCAGGGGGGTTGGGCTAGATGACCTCTAGAGGTCCCTTCCAACCTTAAGCATTCTACGATTCTATGATTCTATGTCTGTTGAGTGAGAAATTACATGACCAAGGAAAGGTGTTGCACAAGGCCTAGATGGCCAAGTTTGGGTTGCAGGGGCTGCAGGGGGACCTCTGCAGGAGCGGCTCGTGCACTGCCCTGTGCCAGTTAAAACCCCTACGAGCCATGCTGTGAGAAAGCAAAAGAGCCTAAGGTTGCCCAAAACTGCAACCGATCGCAAATAAATTAAGTGAAGTTCTCGGAGCCCAGGCAATTTGGCCATGATGGGTAGAAATGACTGTCATCTTGGATGCACCTTCTTAATGGCAGTTTCAGCGATATCCCACTCCTTCTCTCGTGAAACCTTCTCTGCTTTTCCACCTGCATCATGTACAATAACAAAATGTGTGTTTAAAAACAGAGGAATGTCCATTTCCACCGATTTTCTCTTTTTTTCCTTTGAATTTGATACCTCTTTTGGGGGATTGGCAAGGCTTTTGGGAACAACAGAAGGCAAGCAATTCTGCAAAGATGAAGTTTTTCTTTCAGAAAGTGTATATCCCCCTGCCTTCAGGTTTAACTGGGATCTAAGTAGGGCCATATGCAGTGGGAGATTCCCTTCTTGCACTGTTGTTTCTCTTTGTACCAATTTCTACAAGGCCAATGGCACAGATGATTTTTTTCCATTCTGTCCCTATAAAAGGATTTTCTTTTATAATTAATGTTACCTTAAGATTCCATAGAAAAAGTACATAAAGAACTTTTTTAAAATCTGAACAGTAAGCCATAAAAATATATGACAAGCCTTTGAGTTACAATAAAATATAATTTATCTTAGAAACATTGATCGAATTGACTCTAATCATCTCTTTAATGTAAAGTTATGCCTATTACAATAACCACAGAAGAAGAAGCCCACTGTAAATATAAAATCACATTTTTTCAGTTTGACTTTTGTGTCAGAATTTCCCACATCATATGTATTGGACTTTAGTGGTGAAACCAATAAGACTGTGATTTCATATAAATGAAAATAATGTGTAATTACATAGGAATTATATTGTCATTTTCATATATCCACTATCACTTTTTTGTTTTAATATCTACATGAAATCACACTAAAATAACATCATCTGAAGGGTAATATAAGTGATTTAAAAAAAAAAAAAAGGCAAGAAAGTAGCTGGGATCACCAGTGCCAACAGCATAGTCAGAAACTGTCGCTCTTCTCATGTAAGATCTCTAAAAGCAGACTCTGGCAAGGATTTCCATTCCCTTCTTTTAGTGAAATGTTTTGTTTTGTTTTGTTTTCCTCAAAGCCATATAAAGGATTCAGCACCATGAATATCTGAGGTATTCATAGGAACTAATATAATAATAATCAAAAAGAAAGTAGGAAATAATTTTAAAATTATTTGGATAGCACTATAAAAATAATTATACTGACTGATCAGACAAAATATTCAGTATAGCATCCTAGTGCCTATGTAAAAGCAGAAAGATGATGTTTTCAGCAGAAAGATGAGATGTCCTTGGAGATCCACCAAAGGTATTGGAGACCTTACACATGAAAAACTTACAAAACACAGAGATCATCAGATCACTGATTCCTTGAGAGGCTGTTGCGAGACACATACTCAGTCCTTTTTGGCTTGAGATATAAGGCAATCATCTAATTTAGGCAATTACATTCAGCTAAAGATATTTTTTGCAATATTTGCCTTACATCTCCCATATAAGCTTATGGATGGAAAAGTATGCATCTGCTTCTCACAAAGGGCAAGGGAAACAAGTCAAAGGAGTTTGTTTTATGTATGATGAGTAGATTTGCTGGCAGATTTAAGGAAAATCAAGCTATTTTAATCCACCCATATTTCAACTCTTTTACAATAAGTACATTAAACGTAGCATCACTGCACTCGTGTACTTTTTATGTTTCTGGTTCAGAAACTCCAAGTTCTTCTCAAACAACAAAAACAACAACAAAAAAGAGATCTACATTGCCTTATGCACTTGTCTACTATTCCAGAACAAAACATAATTTTCCATTCAATGTGGAAATATTTTGGTAATCTTTTGGCCTTCCTCTATCTTCTTTTCCACAACAGCCTCGAAGCCAGTAAAAAACAAAATACTTTCCTAGAATATAAAGCAAAGAGAAAGATCAGTGAAAAACATAAAATAAAGGCTTTTAGATGACAGGCATTATTTCTGAACTGAAGTTCCTAGAAACAATTAGATATTCCATTCTTCCTCTCAGCTCTCTGGAGAACTCACCCCTATGAAACATTGTAAAACCGAGGGAAAACAAAAAGGATTTTACAAACCACAGTGGTCCAGCTTTAAATGAAGCCCCGCAGGCTGTCTGCAGCTGTTTGCTTTAGGCCTGGCTGGTTTCATCATGGAGAGAAAGCAGCACATGGCTTGTTTTCATATGGATCATCTTTCCCACAATGCCTCTACTTTTCCAGATGCTTCCAAATGACATATATCAATATTTTATAAACTATATACAGGACAACTTATTTTCCTTGTAGAAAGCGATTCTGTTTATAGATGTTTAATCAAAAGAGCTAGTTTCATGTAATTTCATTATCTATACAATATTCAACTTAATTATTTTCATCCCAGAGTAGGTCATTAGATTTGCTTAGTTATGTTTGAATTCTTGTTACCTTCCTCTAAATGGTGTCTGATGGCACCCATATTTGTTTTGTGTATAAATTTTATTTTATTCCCCTTCAGAGAGCATCAGCCTGTGTTTGATTTTGCTTTGGAAGTGTCTAGGTCTGGCAACATTGCAGGAGACAAATAAAATCTGTGCAATAATTTTGTGGTCATCCTACAATCTGTTCCCTGCATAACTTGCTGATTTATAGAGAGGCGCTAAGAAAGTTGTCTTCTGAAAACACATGGGATATATTCCTGAGGCAGTTGATTTTTCTGTTCTCTTTGAATCTTTTATCAACAGAGATTATTTCACGTGATGAGATAATTCCAAAGAGTTTAAACCAAACCCACAGAGAGATCTGAAGGTGCAGATTTTATTCCTGAAAGATCTCACAATGAATCTTCAAAGTGAACTGAAAGGTGATAACAGGCTTCGGTTGCTAAATGAACCGTGATGCTCAGAACAAATTGCATTGCTTCAAGAGCACTGCCTTCATGCCTCCAAACAAAATTACAACAAGCTAACAGCTCATTACTGTATGATTGCAGTATCACAACAGCTAAATCCAAACACAGAAAAAGGGGTGCGATCACCTCACCTCCTAATCATGGAGAAGATTTCCATTTACAGCCATGTGTGGTAGTATCCAGAACCAACAAGGATTGCAAGGCAACCTGGTGCTGAAATCTGGGGACAAAACTCTCAAGCAAAGTGTCCAGTTATGAAGAAGGAAAGTGCTTCATTATCTTTCCCAGAAACTTCAGTCTTTTAGAAGGATTACAGGAACGAAAAGGACAATGAATGACATTGTTCTTATTTATTTCTGTATATCGGTAAATTCAGATTAATCTATGTGCATCATGGAGTCAGTTAAAATTTATTAAGGAGTAAATAATTAAGCATCTGGTATGAATATGATTAGGTTGATAATATTAGGTTGATAATATCAGAGGCCTAAGAAGTGTCTCTACCTGTTTCCATGTAATGTATGACTTTCGGTTTTCAGTGACTGAATATAATCTTTTTCCTTTTTTTTTTTTTTTTCTTTTGTAAACATTAAGCTTGAGAGTATTTTTGCAAGTTTTTAAAAACAAACAAACAAACTCAGAGTTCCTGGTCATATCTTACCTTTTCAAGTTGTCTTGGCATTAGAATGGGTTCTCCTTTGATGTACTCAAACTTAAGCAGCTTTGCATGAGAAAGGAATGCAAAAACATGTTAACAACAGTTTCTGAAATAAAGATTGATGATAAAATACAACAAAATATGAAACTCTTCTAGGTCAAAAATGGTATTTCAACTACAACAGTATGAGTCAAGCATGATGATCCTCAGCTGATTACTGTGAAGGTAGTTACACTTTTATAAATTGGAGAACATGTACAATGAATGTTGTCTTGTAATGCAGAGAATATAGCCCACTTTTTTCTTTGTTAAGTGGAAGCACAAAACAAGTTCTTGGTCACTGATACATCTGACATAAGAATGTACAACTTAGCTGAAGTGAAAGATTGCATTTAGTTTCCATGAGTCTGAATGATTATCCGAGAGTTAAATTATGTGCACGTCTTCTCTGAACTCTTCAGTTTCAGTCAAATAGAAAGACTGTATGGGTGAGAAACACTTGTATTAAATTATGTATTTGAATGAACTTTAAGATTTAAAGATGTAAATGTTAAGTGCAAAATTATGCATGGTAAAAGAATGCTGTGACAATGTTCTGAAGTGATCATTTATTACACCATAGCAACAAGCAGTGCGTTCAAGCCTACCAAGTCCTGTAATATTCTCATTACACCTTAAAGAGGTCATCTGAAACTGAGAGGACAGGCTGGCATTTTTAAAAGACAAAAGGAAGATGATCCCTATAAAAATAGCTAGCTCTGAAACTTGATTAGAATGAGTATTTTAATGTTAGGAGAGAATAGGTTGATAGTTCTTCTCATCCCTAGGGTTACTCACTAAACAACACTGTGTTTGTCCTGATCATCAAAAGACCATGTGTGTCAGAAACTGAAATATCTACACTGAACACAGATTTGTGAGCATGGAATATACTATCAGAATGACTGTATTGAGTCAGGTGGAAAATACAGTCACCCCAGTTTCCTGACTCCAGAGTAGCCAGTAGTGGATATATGGGGGAAGAGAATTAGCAAAGGCAAGATTTGTCCTGCTGGATTTTGTATTTAATAGAGCTTCTACTGAAAAGGTAATCACTTTGGAAGTGATCCTTATGAAATGCATTCTGATTTCTACAGTTTACCTAGGCATTTTGTGAAAAGTACCTTTTGCTTACTTTGGACTGGTGCCTGATGACTTATCCAATGCCCTTTATTCTTGCAGTTAAGAGAAACAATGAGCAAACATAGGCATCTCAAACTTTGGCTGCAGATGAAAGAGCAATTCTACCACAGAATAATATTGGGAGGAGCAAAATACTTCTCATTTGCTTATTTTGTTAGGAAACTTATAACATTTTTGAAGGTCATTCAGTCTGTTCATTCGAAATCAAAGAATCATGAGGTTCTGTAACTCAACTTTGTTGAATTTGTTATCAATTATTTGGAATGGAAAGCTAAGAAGAAAGATGACCTTGCACATCTGTGTATATATGTTTTAAGTATGTCATATGTTCAAGCTCTTGCTTTTAAGCAAACTGGAAAAAATGAGTTCCAGTGCATGTTTATTGAAATTCTGAGTTTCAAGAGCAGCAAGGAGAACTGTTGAGTTCACAACTGAGCATGCCTTCTGTTTTTTCACAAAGAGAGGATTTAAAGGCTCCCAGAATATCTTAAGAGTTTTCCTCCGAGAAAAAGCTTTCTACATATGTTAAAGTTCAGGCAATTTCCTTAATTTATGATATCAATTAATTCATGGTATGGAGGATACTAACAGGAGATAGCCGTGAATGTAAGCATATATATTCCTATAAATCAGCTGTTCTCTGTTGCAAATGAGTGGGTTAAAATATAACCACTACTTGAAAATAAACTGTGATACTATGTGAGGTTTTGTGAAGATTAAAAGCTGAACTGGGACTAGAACTCTAGGCCAGATGGTACTATATGTAAGTGTTTGAAAGAATTACACATAGTCATATCTGCAGTGTGCCTCTAATTGCTGATGATGCATATAAAGTAGATTACTTTCCTACTAACTCTGGATCCTCATCTATGTGTTTCCCTTAGTGTTCTCTAGCTGTCTTTGGAGGAAAAAAATGTTCTTTTTACATAAGTCGTATCAGATTCTTAACATAATCCCGATATAATGATAACCAATGTACTGTGCCACAAACATTGATGTCAGTTGCCTTTTTTTTAAGTAAGTAAGTGGTGAAAACGCTTTGCTATTCAGAATAATTCTAGTAATAGGAAAGGAATTGAAGATGTGGGTCTTTCAAAGTTGGAAAGGTAATAATTTTTGAAAAATTAAAGTGTCTTAAATTGTCAAGAATTCAATGTCTCTGGCCTCTACAACTGACTTCTCTTGTCATATTTCCTTCATCTTCTCCTCTTCACTTTCTGCCACTTCCTTCTGCAGAGTCTGATTCTGCAGAACTACTAGGTACCAACCCCAGTGAGAGTTAGCACACACACGTATGTGTGTGCATCTCCATTAGCCTTCAGGTCTCTGTACCTCCATCTTCACCTTGAGTCCCTTTCCATCAATATTCATGCATTTTTCCCTCATCTTAGATTCCTATTACAGCCGCTGAATTGCACTGCAATCTATCTTATTTTGCTACAAGCACCACTGTAATACTTTAATACTGAACTATGGCAATTGCAGTATAATAACTATGCCGATTTTAATAGAAACAGCATGGATGTAATTCCAGGGGAATAATAATATTTGTTTCTTACTCACAGTATCCCCACCCTGATAGTTACCTCATCAAAACAAGGTACAATGGTATTCTAAAGGCAAGTGATTTAGTGGTTCCCATGTCACCTCTGACTAATTTGTATCCAAGGATTTGGATATTTAGTGGTAACACATTTAAGGCATACTGCTATCTCTTCTGCCAGTTTACATCACCAGGGAAATACGAGATGAGGAATGTCTCACTTTCTCTCCACGGAGACAATTTGAGGTGCAGTGTTAACTGTAAAGACTGGAGAAAATCATTAATAATTATTCTTCATTAATTTTATGATAAATGAAGACTGTTAAAGTGGAGAGAATGGGGTCCAAAAGTAGTTAACCTGTTAATATGCGCCTTTTTATTATTGTTGCTAGCAGAGAAGTTGGATAAAGGGATCAATAACTGATGGTGATTTGAGACGTTGTTGGAATAAAATTCAAAGCTCATTGGGAAGTTTCCGCCCAAACTTTTTATAATAAAAATGTCTTAATATCAATTTTGCCATTAAATAATCAAATTTGTTTTAAGAAATTTTGTTTTGGAACAAGTATATCTGACTTTTGACACAAAAATTTTGGATAGTAAAAATTAAATTTAAAATTGTTCATGTACATGCCATATTTGCTTGTCCCACCTGAGCCACTAAGATGCTCACAGTATTTTCACTTTGGATGACTTTTACAGCCTTGATTTTACTAGAAGCGATCACTGACTGAATTATATCTCTCACAAAACACTTTGGTTTCCCCTATAGTTGAATGCATAACTAAAACTCTAAGACCAAACTACACCATGAGAGATTTAGCTTACCCAAAATTTGGTGCTCATAGTGCAATTGGAATGATAATGAGCCCCTGTGCTATTCAAGTTTACATTAAACTGAGAAGAAAGCATCAGACAGTAGCTTGATGGATAAAATGACACCTTTGTGATGGGAATACTCTTATCAGTCCATTCCACCACTTTTAAGACTAGGTTAATACATTTTTAAGTCTTCTGTCTCTCCACTGGATGTTTTTGTCCATTTCCCAGATGATCACATCCACAGCACGTATGAATATACAAGCTAATATTGGAATTTTTCTAAAAGAAAAGGTTTTATAAGCTTCCAGTGCAGGGAAAAAATTGATACTTTGTCAATTCATTCTAATTCAGGATGAGAAGAAGAATTGGAATAACTAATTTTTTAAGAAAGAAACTCTGTCCCCAAATAGTATTATATTTATTTTATTTAAGGAAGATAAAAATCTTCATAGATCAAATTTTCTAAATTATGAAAATTCTCTGAAAAATCTCTTTCAAGAAGGTAGATTTTTTGCAGTTCTTGCAGAATAAGGTAAGCAAATTAATATCAAGGCAGAAAATTAAGTTTTATGAAGACAAAAATAGGATGAAGATAAAAATGTGGGAGAACAGGACAATTGCTCAACTTGATCCTCTTCAAGATGACCAGGGATTTAAAACTAGATTTCTAATATCACAGAGTGGATAAGAGATAGACTGTATACGGGAGGATTAAACTTTGGTTGCTCCTCCACTGTGCATTCAGTCTCTATCTCAGAGTGCTCCCTGCAGGATCAGGACTGGTTTGATGCAGTGAGGCAGCTGCAAGAATCCTCATTTGAGGATTCAGCTTCAGTTTGTGGAAGGTCTTCAAGCCATTCTGAAGCTGTGAATCCTAATATGCATGTGTGCTTGCAAACACGAACAAACAGGCTCGGGCATCAGTTGACTTGATCTGAAAATGTCAGGGGCATCTTAGTAATGGTGGTGTTTGGGAAAAGTCATATAACAAGCATATAGTTGAGACTTTATGGAAACCTGCTTTCTTAAATCTCAGACTTGTTTCTCGACATCCTCCCTTTTTGTGATTCTTTTTTTGCTTTGTGTTATATGGTGGGTTTTTTTGTTGTTTTTTTTTGGTCGCTATACTATGAGAAATATTTTGGCATAGGCAGGGAGAAGAATAAAAAGAACAATGATGTGAAATATAAATCATGCAGATCTGTGCTGAGCAGAGGGACATAATAGTAAATAAAAATAAAAACCATGATTGTAAGGTATAAAAAGTTAGCAAGACGTGTGTTTGAAAAGGGGTATTACTTGAATTACCCAAAAAAGCAGAATCTAAAATAGTTTCAAAACATAGATCAAGAGCCGAGCATGGAAATATTTAACAGGAAAAATACCACTGCCAAGCCCCTAAGTTCACACTGCCAAAAGAGTAGATACGGTAACAATACAGTAAATAACATACATCATAGATTTGTTATTACTTTCAGTAAATAACATACATCATAGATTTGTTATTACTTTTTGTTCAGCCTGAGCAAATATCTCTACTCTAAGAGAGGTAGAGACATGAAAATGCAAACACATAAAGTTGGTGTAATGCTTCCTATAGCCAGCAGAAAGATACAGCGAGATCTTTGCTTTTGGAATGTTTTTCTGTAGTAACGCTGCATGGAAAACATTCAGTCAGCCTCAGCTATGGGGATTTCACTGAATTTGAAAATGGGCTATTTCAGCTCATCTTGAGTTCCATCCCAAGGCCAGCCCTGCAGCCTTGAGTCAGTGAGCCACCATACACCACACAGCTCCTGCACTCATGGGCCATATGCGCCTTTATTGCGTGTGGTGACTGAGTCTGCAGGATACCTCAGAGGCATCCATGTGGTCATTTGGCAGCTGGATCATGGAGCGTATGGTGACCGGCTATTTTCAGTGTTTGCATCAACTGCAAAGCAGAAATAAACACAGTGATTATAAAAGACAATTGATAATTGTTTTATTGTCAAGTGAAGGCAAAGTTGGGGGCAATAGTGGAGCAGCTGCTTGGCATAGTTCCTGTGATTTCAGATCTCAGACAGAAACCAAAGACCTTGAATGCACATTTGTGAAAATGAGCATGGTTCTTTATGCCATAGCCCTGTAGCTGTCAATGTTCACATGCTCTTACCCTGGGAAGAGTGCCAACATGCCTATACATGCTGGATAAATAAGGACAGTGAGCACATTTAGGAAAATGACCAGGGAAAAGACATTTTCATTTATTTACTGTTATCATTGAAATGCAACAAGGAAGTGAAATATATCCACTGCCACAAGCATAAGAGGGATGGCACCCTGGGAATGGCACTCAGCAGCCAGCAAAAAAAATGGTTTCCAGGCTGGAGGCTCTTATTATGCGCTGTTTTTCAAAGTAAACCCACACCCACGCCCACACAAAATCCTCTGAGTCATTCTACTGCTACATTTTAACTACCTGGAATGTAGCTCCTGACAATTCAATTTCTCCCTCCAACAAAATAAAACCAATGGATTTTCTAAAGTAAAACCAATGGATTTTCTAAAGTAACTAAATATATACAATAGTCACTGTGTTTTATTCTAATAACTTCATCAGAAAAAGAGGTTAAAGAGAAGGCACTGATTTCAGATGAGTGAAAGACATGTTAAAATGCCAGTGAAACTTCTTAAATTAAAATGGTATGTTCTCTAAATGAAGTCCCTGATGTGGTGCTACAGTCCTGTTTTCATTATGGCATGCAAAAGGGTTAGGAATTTGTTTTACATTCTGGTCCGTGGTATGGAAGTCTAAACGTCTGTGGAAGTGGAAACACCAACATGCTCTAGAGAGGTGCCTCTCATGGATTGGGTCTGTAGAACAATTAATGAACATAGGATTAATTTTAGAAGCTCATAGTCTGGTGACTTTCACTAAGATTTTGTTAGATGACATTAAAAATAAACAAAAAACACAGTATGAGAACGCGGTAGTAATTACAAGTTAACACTAAACATCTAACATCTTGGCCCTATTTATACCAAAGTACTCTTGCACTTATAGGCACTTACAAAACTAATGACTCACCAAACTAATACTGTGAATAGGCACACAAGAAACTAAATTTTTAAGGGATCTAGCGCAGTGTGTATTCATGACATGTCAGTTGCTGAGATGTGTTTGATCAAGAATGAACATATATAAACGGCATTTCACTGTTACCTTGTGTGTTGATAATAAAGTAAGCTACTGGATACAGCTTACGTTAATGTCTTTGGCTAGCTTCTAAATACTACGCAACAATTGCTTGGATTATATGCACTACTGATATCCAGCCAAGTTCTTGTTTTAATCATGTCACGGGAAGACATAGTCCCTGTCCCAAAAAGTTACCAAGAAAATAGGTATATAAGTTATAAAAATAAATGGTAAGCAGAAAGGAGGGAATATGTGAGAAACAAAATTAATATCATGCAAGATTTATTATGAATTCTAAGTATGCTCATTTTACTTTTCATAATAAATTCATATTTTCATCTGAGAGAGAAGAGGGGTAGGAATTAAATAGTTTGAATAAGCAGGAGCAGGTGGAGAGGTAGGAATAATATAGAATTGATCAAGAAAAAATGACAAAGATCGCAATTACTGTGATTAATACTGTCACTAGTAATCTACCATAGCCATGGAATCTCAAAATGTTCCCATATCTCCGACTCCGACAAGGACTGTGTCCATCTGGAAGAGCTGCCTTCATCTGGAAGAGCTGCCTTTTTTTTTCCCCCCCTAAATTATGTGATCAAAAGCTGTCATCATTTCTTCCTTTGTACAAAGATTTATGGCCAGTCTGCAAAACAAATTCTGTTTTAAAAATTGTACTGCATTACCTCAAATTCAGTTTTAATACACTATATTGATTTTACTATATGCAATGTTGTCTTAAGGAACTTAAAAGTAAGTGATTAAAGGACAAATTGTGTTATGGCATTTGATAGAAAATTTGCATTTATTCTAATGGATGAGTTTAGGGTGTTCTCTCTGCTCAGTGATCAGTAATATAGGATCATACAGTTTACACAGTGGTGGGCAAAATAAAAGGAACATAAAACCAAAGATACCCATGATGAATTATGTACATCCAATAAGCCACATTTTTTCAGCTTTAACAATCCATACAAGCTAAGCAAGGCTTTGGAGTATTTTTCCTTTTAATACTACAAAGTAATAAGGACAGACCCGTGACATTGTAGTTTTAACTTTAAACCTTTGAGAGAGTGGATGTCTATAGTACCATATTCATCATATATCACTTTCATTAATTGAAAACATTCAGCTTTTTAAAAACACTATATTTTTCACACTTAAACAAAAGAGAGCAGAAATGTAGAGTGGGAGACCTGTCTTTTCTACTATATTCCCTCATCAAGATGTTATGTGACCTTGGGAGAGCCAACTGTTTAGCTCACTTGGACCACTGCTTCCTCTCCTTTAATTGAAAGATTATTTTTATAATTACTGCTCCTATTTACAACAAATATAATCATTCAAGTTACAATCAAATCTTTGTAAAAAACATACTCATCTTTCTTACAAAATTCATTGAGTAAATCTACTCCCCTGATTAAAGACAAATATATGCTAAAAATCGATAAGGTTTGAGGTATGAAGATGTCGCAGGATCATAGGGCAATGGGAAATGTTCCATAAAGAATTTTTACCAATAGATGGCATTAGTAGTGAGACAGTAGCAAAAATGAATACCCCATCCTCACTCCAAAATATTGCTTTGAAGAACCTCAAGAAGTTAGGTAGCACTAAACTTTCGTATACAATAAATATGTCCTTATGCTCCTTCAGAAAGGCTTACATAAAGCTAGGTTTGTATATTGTACTCTAAAGGACATTCATGAACAGTCTACACGCAGCCAGGTCACTTAAATGTGACTTGTTATTGATATTTCTGATTTTTGAAAATGAGAGGATGGACATATCACCAGCAATAAGAAAGTGTATTTTTCAAAACAAACCATTTATTCAAAATTTTGAAACTGACTCATTTTTTTAAAGAAGTTTATCAAATTTTTTCTCTAAAAAGGAAATCTAATTCTGTTGTTTGCCTACTATTAGGATAAATTTTACTTACAAAAGCAAGATAGCAATTTCATTTTAACTATTTATTAGTGATAAATGTAAAAAAAAAAAAAAAAAAACACTAACTGTCCTTGATTCAGCTTTGATTGAGAGATGTTTTCAAAAATATTTATTCACACTCCTGCAAAATCTTTAATTTTTAGTGATTTTGAGATATCCACAAACCCATGAGTCTCAGAAAAAGGATAACATGGGTAGCAAAAATTTTAAAAAAATCATTTTAGAAGATTGCATTTGTCTGAAATTGAACCAAATTAATTGCTTGCAAAGAAATTGAAAGACAGAGACTTAACAATAATGGGACACCATGTTTACTATCAATAAACATTTTACTCTATTCCTGTTAATGATCTTCCCATGAATGTACAGAAAAGCTAACAACACAGACTGTTCATGTAACAATGACTTCATACTGCTATTACTTTCCCACAAAGTAATCATGTTGGTCTTGGTCTTCCTTGTTTTTCCTCCTGGCTGGACCTGGATTTTCATTTTGGAAAACTTTGTCATTCTGAAAATGCAGCACACAAGTGAAAAACAAAACTAGGTTGTGAAACCTTTATTTACATGGATGAGAGGACTCAGGCAAATATTATTAAACCTCTTGCAAATCTGGATCCCCTTCTGCTAGGAGAGGAAAGCTTGTAGAATTAAAGCACAGTTCCAGGCGAGGGAGTTTAACTGCATTTTAAGAGAATTATTCATTACTACTCGCCAACATGAGTAAGATTTTCACAATCCAGTCCAAAGCAAATAAAATGCATTTAGGAACTAAGCATAAAAAAGTGTTCACAGACAATCCCATCAACTATATGCACATCGCTGGAAATAATTCATGCTGGTGAAACTCTCAATCCTTTTTATTTTTGGCAAGTATGCAATGATTCACTGGATAGTAAGAGCCACTAGGTGGCATTTGTGATTTATTACGCTGGAAGCAATGGCTTAAAAAGATTTCATCTAATCCTTGGTTTTAGGAGAACAAGATATTTAACATTCCAAGACATTTAATTCAAGAAAACCACTCCATTATTAGATAAATGCAGTGAAATTTCACTTCCGCTATATCACTCTGAAATCTCCCTTCTGAAGTCTCCATTCAGATCCTAGACATTCTCATGCATGTATTCCCTGACCCCACAGCACCAGCTTACATAAGTAATTACTTGTCTACAATTAAGCTGTAAATAATGCAATCACTCCATTCTTGTCCTGTCACTCTAGTCCCAACCACAACAAATAGGGCTAATCACATACTTATTCAAGTGTGTAATTATTCACAGTTAAACTTCTGTCACTTTCACCCTGTTTGGAAACAGTAGAACACAACTTGTAATTAGCAGACGCTACTGCAGGCACTTTTCCTTGGAATTACGCCACGGCTTCAGCACCTATGCGTGCAAAGAGCGAAAGCCTTTGATCTGGGATGCCGGCAGGATTCCTGCCCCTTGGGCTGTTCTCCTATCAGCCCACAATAAGTCAGAGAGATCAGTGAGTGATTATTATGTCAAACAAGCCCACTGAAAATTGTTCACATTCCCCCCCTTTCAGTAACTTTGTATGCACTTACATCACGCCTCCATACATATACATATGTTTGTATACATCAATATGTGCCTGACTATGTGTGAAACCTTCATGTATGCACCTGTTTTGTTACAGAGGGATCAGTCACGTTTCTACATTTCAAGTTATATTAGGATGTTCATCAAAATACCAGTAAGAATTTTGCTATTTCACAAATTAGATGGATGGCTATAGTGCTGGATTCATCATTAGTTTAAAATGATGTTGTCTTGGTTAAGACCTGAGACTCTGAAACCACGATCTTCCTTGTTTGAAAGCACGCTTTCATAGCACTATATTCAATGAAACACCAATATACTAGCAGATACAGAAATGTCTGTATGTAGGCATGCCTCTAAAAAGACTAGTCACAGAGCAAATGCTTTTAAATCATGCTCCAGTTTACTGTGCTGAAATCTTCCAACTCAAATCATTGTCTCATAATAAATTGTGTGCGTCACACATGTAACATTAAACCATGCATGCCCCCGTTTCACACTGTGAGTCAGGTTCTGTCACATGGACTCAGCTTGAGCTATTACTTGCTCTCGGAGGATCCCAAGGGCTGGTAAAGAACTGCTCAACCTGAACCAGGAGGTAGAATCTGTCCCACAGAGAAAATTGGAAAATTAGAAAGCTCATTTGCCACCTGCCCTTTGCAGTAATTCTAGAAGCAGATGGAATATGAGATTAAAACTAGGACCTGTGCTTTGCTTTCTGATTTATAAAGAGATTATTTAGAGGAAAGGCTGAGTAAGAATGTGCACAGAAAATAATTGTCTGAATGCTTATTTTTAATTTGTCCAAGAAATTGAATTGTTATTCCCTCCTCCTATTGTCCTATTCCCTGCTCCCTCCTTGGCATTGCTACATCTCATTTTGCAACTGTTTTCATGAAGCGAAGTTGTTTCACACCCAGAAATCAGTGTGGGCTGACAAAAGATTACACAGATTTGCAAATGAGCCTTCTTTGTGGGAAGACAGTGTCTTTGAAATTATTCATTAAACCATTCAGCAAATAGGCTGGCCAGTATCAGAGGGGAAGTAGCTCTCCTGTGTGAGGTCCTGTATGTTTTGAATCTTGCAGGTAATTTTACTGGTTCATGTTGGCATGAGGGTGGAGGGAGGGTGGAAATAAGTGCTGGAATATTTTTCAGTAGACTTTGAATGTGAGAAACAAAAGGAGTCACTAAAGAAAACTATCAAGCCACTTTTGTGATGTCAATAGTTAGAAGGACATAGTGATGAAAGCTAATTATTCCCTGTGCCTACTGGACAAACTATAGAAAGGAAAAGGCTGAGGGCTGCTTCCTTGTTCTTAACAATATGGGAAACAAGTTTTAATGTGGGGATTTCAGTAAGATGTCAAGTATCCAATTACCATGGAAACATTAATACTGGGTGGACTCCGCTGCGCTTATTTAGTTAGTTAGTTGCTGTTGAATTACAGTGATATAAAATTCCTGAGGTCTCAAGATACTTTTTGAAATGGCAGTAGCTGCCTCCCAGTATAATGACTCATTTGAACAGTCTATATTAGCCAGAACAAAGAGTTCAGTAAATGCTTCCAAGATGACAGATATTCTGTCAGGAACCTATTATTTGCTGTCAATATGATGCAAGGAGAATGCAGACATGTTGCCCTTTGTTTATGTTTTTAGCTGCCTGCTAAGACTATGACCTTTTGCTGATGATGATATACATATGCTGAACATTTGCTTAAACTGTCTTCCCGCCACTGATAAACATAACCCTCCAGATGATGTTATGCAAATGAGCTGCCAGGGAAATAAAATAGAATTTCATGTTTTCCTACTTGGCTTCTTACAGCTTTGCATTTATGACACTTTAAAAATATGTAATCATTGGGGAAGGTGAGAAATTCATATAGTTTTGCATATAAACCTTTTTCAACACCAGAATATCTGTCAAACTCATTGCAACCTGCCATCTGAGAAACTGCCCTTCAGAGTCTTTTCCCTTTCCTTCCCCCTCATGCCCCATTATGATTTACAACACTCTGCAAACCACCTCTCAGATAGCTCTTTCAGATTACTCAAGACTAGTAAACTCTGCGAAAAGAGTGCAGTACAAGATCTGCTGACATGGTCTTGGGTACATCTGGTAATGAACCTACAAAGTTTCTTGTCATCATTAGAGGGTAATAAATGCTTCATCCATCCCTCTTCACTGAGCAATCAAGAATCTGCCTAGTGGATAAATCCCAGGTAAGTGAGCTGTGGATTCTATTCTCTTTCCACAATATATTAAACATGTCCCCATATCCCCTGAAAGAACAGAAAATAAAGGCTACTATGAATTTGGGGGCTTTTTGTTTTTTTGGTATGCTGTCTGCTATCCAAAGTATAGATATACCTGAACTACAATAAGTTTCAGCACTACAATGTATATATCTATTCAAAAGTCTGTTGTATTAAATAGTTTTTCTCTTTTCTTAGCTGTGTGTTTCACGAACATCAGGGTAACAAGCCCATTTTTACAGGATTTCATTTAAAAAAAAGGGGATTTGATTTTTTTGTTTACTGAAATGTGAGGTTTCAGAACCCTGAGGCTCAGGATGATACACAACTTGCTTACAAATTCACATTATTTTTCTGTCGAAAAGCATGTGAACCTGAAGGATCCTAATGACATCATTATGCTTGCAATCCATCACACTGGAAAACAAGTCTAAGAAAACTACAGTAAGTTGCAAGTAATATGCTCAGCAATGTTCCACTTCTTCCAAATCCATAGAGATTTGGCATGACTTGTTAGGAACTGTCATGATTTACAGAATTCCTTTTTAAGTCCAGAAGGCTGTCACAATATTTGAGGTTTTCAGCTGTAATGTTTCCTATCTTAAAAACTACAGAAATACAAACACAATGTATGTTAAAAGACAGATCTTAATCTGATTGCTTTTTTCCTTAGCCCCGAATTTGTTGAAAGCATTTGTGTCATCCAAAATATGATTGTCCTTCATAATTGAAGCCAAAAATTTTGCATATGGTTTCAGAATTAAGGAAATGGATTACACAATGTAATTAAGCTGAAAATTTGGAAATTCCTAGCACAACTGAAATTCTTAAATATGCTTTCAAAATGAAGTTGAAATGTGAACTCACTTTAACCACCTGAAAACATTTTGTCAGTAGAGAGATATATTCTCAATGTGCTACCTATTACACGTCATCTACAGCAGAAGATAGGACTCCTGGCTGCTAATCAGTTGGCACAGGGTAAGGTAATTGCACCCAATTTATGTTTCTTTTCAACATAAGAAATTCTATGGCAAAATAAATTTTATTTCTTGCCATTAGTTTTAGAAAACAAATTGATTAATCTTATACTTGCATTACTCGTGTAAGACTTCTAAATCATGATCACCCCGTAATCTAACATACATTCAAAACGGCCATTCAGCTCAGCTTTTGGTCATACCAGGATGTTTGGCTTTTGCCCAAACATTGCACAGTTTCTGGAGGTGTGTCTTGAAACTTTAGGAAGCTCATCTGTGAATAAGTCACTGAACTCCACGTAGTTTTAAACAGAAAGACTACTTCAGGTCATCTTTACAAGAATTACTGTTTTCTTTTCACAACTGCACACAGGGAGATGGTTTACATGGTTTCGGTGTGATATCTTTCCAGTCCTGGCTAACTCTATATGTAAAACTTGGTCCAAATAATTTCAGTGAGTCTCTCTGTAGAGTTGAACACTATTATGTGGTAGTAAGAAACATTTCTAATTGCAGAAATTAACCAGCCTAGGTGATCATTAGAAGACAGAGGCTGGAGAAGAAAGCTGTAGACAAAAAGGAAAGAGAAGATGATTCCTAAGTGATGGAAAAGTTTTAAAAATATTATTTAAAGAAGTGTCAAGGTGGACTATAAAGTATAGAGTAAAATTTTGGTTATAATGAAGGCAATTGCAAAATTCTAACCAAATTTGAGGAAGAATGGAAAAGGGCAGAGTTTTTTTTTCAGAAGTCCGCAAACCAAAGTATACCATTTCAGTTAAATTGGACTATTTAAATAAATACAGTGCCTTAATCTTATTGTATCTTCTTACATCATACTGTATATCAGACTTGATATTATATGCACATGCTGAGTGCATAGTGTTACACACACATGCACGCATATATTATGTATATGGGTACAATATGAGAGAGTTAAATCATGTTGAAAAGTCATTTTAGTAAGAATCATTAAGATTTTAATCTGTAGAAGTGTAGTTGCTGCATATTCTGGATACTCACAGAAAAATGGCAAATTGATCAATTTAAGCAAGAAATGGGTGGGGTTTTTTGATGATACTTCTCTGGCATTCTTTTTACTTGTCACTGATGAAAAAACATAAGAACATGTAAGAATGTAAACTAACTGCATTTTCATACCTTTCTTAAGATACAGGCTTTATATTTGCTATATCATATTTACATCTAGTAAATTATAATTGTGTCCTTAAGAAGTTGAACAAATGTAAATTGTGCATGGCTTTATGCTATTTTGTCATACAGTGGCTTGCATGCAGACTTTCAGTTTGTTCCTTCTGCTATTCATTTTTGTGCAATTATTAATTTAAATTAAATGTTCTATCACACTAACCCTAAATAAATTCATCCTGATTAATATTACTCAAATGAATACAGAAGGAATTAATCATCATTACAAAGATACTGATCATCTCCAATATACTGCTAGGTTGCTTGACATTAAATACAAACCCACAGCTAAACTCCTAGATGTAAGAATTGGGGAGTGTTGGGAGGAGGCTACATTTGAAACTAGACTGGGAATTTTGCTCCTCTCTCTCTTTGAAAGTGATACTTATTATGCAGGCTCTTTTAAGTTCTTAATTTGTTTTTAATTGCTTTATGTTTTCTAGTAGCTTTTAGCCACTCCCTTGAGTTAGAGGGCATAAAGGAGCAATATATTTGCATCAGCTTGTTTGAACATATTCAAGATGATACGAATTAAATAATAAAATTTGGAGGTAACACCATGGGAAAGAAAGAGTATAGTTAGCAAAGATAAGAATGATGTGGACCTTCTATTTACTCTCCTTTATATAAGTAAAATACAGCAATATATCAGAAAATATCTCTGCACGATTTCTATTCAGTGACCAATGTAATTTAATGAATTTTCTTAAATTCTTAGCCGAGATATCTATGCCAAACATAGACTCGTCAAAAATAAATTTCAAACAACTTAAATATCCATTATTTTTCATAGAAATATCCATTTGCATTTATCTTTCCTCTACTTTTTAATCGCTGTTACCAGTCTGCCCTTCCATGACCTCTCAGTACTAGGTAAAGTTGTGATGTACTGAAATTGCAGAATCACAGGACCACGGTGAGCCTTCCAGTCAGGCTGGCTGGAAGGGACATCAAGAGATTGTGCCAAAGCTGGGCCAGCTACGAGGTCAGACCAAGTTACTCAGGGCTTTATCCAGTCAGATCTTAAAAAACCACAAAGCTGGAGGCTTCACAAGCTCTCTGGACAGCCTACACTACTGTTTGACTGTCCCTGCGGTAATAAAGGTTTTCCCTCTATCCAGACTAAACCTCTCTTGATTCAACTTATTCCCATTGTCTTTTGTCCCCTCTTTTGATGCCCCGCTGAAGAGCACTATTCACTCAATAACCCCCTCACAGGAGGTTTAGCATAGCAGGTTGCTGCTGGGTGCCCTCTCGTCTTTCCTTCTCCAGGCTGAACAAACCTAGTTCCCTCAGCCTCTCCTCTTCCCTTAATTGGCTTACCTTCACCAAAGGTATCTTTCCTCGGCTGCTGTTGCTAACCACTGGTCTTTGCTGCCTTCAGAAAAGTCAGATGAAAACATGGAAGGCATTCTAGAGAATAAAAATATTTTGTGTCTGGATTTGAATCTGTGCCGAAGTTTGCCTAGTTCTGCTCGACTGAGACTTATTCAGTTGTGTTACCCCTGGACAGCAAAAGCTTTACATCATAAGTGCAAATAGGGAAATCAGGGCTTATGCTCTGTCTCTGGACACAGAGTGTTCCTTCTTTCAGAAGCACTATTAAAAGAGAGAAAATAGCCATTGGCAGAGGTTGTTAGTAGATGTTGTGCAGATACTTCAGTGACTACTTCAGCAACTGCACGTCATATTTGATTTTCTAAAGAACCTTTTAATGGCCTGTCCTCTTACAGCTGTTATTCTGTCCACCTTGTGAAGATAATCCTTCTGATTGTTCTACATCTAACTCAGGGGTTCCAGGAATACAATTTCTAAACCTGTTCTATTAAAAAAAAAAATCAGTCTTTGAATTCCAAGTTCTGATAACAGAGTTAATGCCATAATCATAGATTATGAATTTTGTTCTAGCTCTTCGTAGTTCAATAATTCTGTTTGTGAATTAGAATTCCTCTGTGAATTAGAATTAAATTGTAATAGAATAGAATTTGAATGTGAAGTTTAACAGATGAAGAAATGTTGCCACTTGGGAATGATCAAAGGAAAGTGTCTGAAAAGGATAACTCTTGTACGATCATACCAAAATTTGGGAAGATGTTCCAGTATTTTTAATAGATTGTTACCAGTCTATTTAGGAAGCAAGATGAAGAGGAGAGCACTCGTATCAGCAAAGCTGAAATTCCTCCTTACAACCTGATCTATGATATTTGTTTTGCATGTGAGTAGTTACAATAATGATGTGAAAGTAGCTTTCTGCTTTGAATACATAATCTAAATAAGGACTTCTGGTCTGCTTTGACTTGCTTACTTGCTACAAACAGACATGGAAGGACTGCTTTGGATTGGTCTGAAATCCTTTAATTTTGCTGTTAAACCTTACAACATGTAAGAATGTCCTAACAACTAGGTGATGCCTTCAACCTGTGATCTGCTCTATATAACACCATCATCATGAAAAACAGTTAAATACTGATTTGTCTGCAGCTTTGCTGAAAGGTTTATAGAGCAGTGAGTGGTAATCACATTAGCTGCCTTTATCACTTCAACTGTACATTACATTAACATAATACAGTTTTATAGCTTTAAGAAATATTAAATAGAAATGAAGGCAAGCAGCGCTTCACTAATGGATTTACGACGTCTCTTATCCCTGCTCAGCAACAATGTCTATAATCAGACAGAATGCTATTTGCACTTCTTTGGAAAGATTTGTTCATTTCAAACATTGTGTTATTCTGCTAAATATTTATCACCTTATCTGTCTGTTGAGAGATGCAAAAACAGCTTCAGTCCATAATCCTGATTTCAAATTAATGGAAATTTTCTCATATGTATCCTTAAGAGGGAGAGACACACACATGTGAGTGCATGTGCGCACACACACACACAGACTTCTCCTGTAAGAGATTAAGAGACTGAGAAACCTCTTATAGAGCAGCCTCTATAAGCACATCATGGAAATTCAGCAGAAAGTGAATAACCACTTTGCTTTATGTCTGAAGTATGAGAAAAAGACCTAGTAAACAAAAGTGACAATTCCTATTCTAAAGAAAATTGAATAACTACTACTGAAAGAATATTTTCCTTGGTTCCAGTACCCTGACAGCAGCATGAAACTCAAAGATGTTCAAGTTTCAAAGGCATCACTGAAGCAATCATCATATTTTTAATTCCTTAATCAGTGTAAGTTTGTTGCCAACTCTAATAAAAATGATTATTAGTAGTAGCCAGACCTTGAAAGGTGCTCCATGCAAGTAGTTCAGTGCAAAATTTGTCATATCAGCATTCTGGAATGTGTACCAGTATGTACAGTGTGTGTACCAGTGCTGTCAATATTCCTAAGCTTCTTTTTATATGTGCATTTAAATCCTTTTGTCGGGAAGGATGTGCTCACTTGCACAGATAGAAATTACCTTCTGTGATCAATGTCTTGGTCTTCTGGAATATGGGATTTCCCAACTTGATTGTTCAGGCTTAAAATTACCATTGACTTCAGGCTTGGAATCAGGGTCTGACATTAAAAGGTTGCCTCCATTGGCTCTTCATGCTAGATTTCCTCAGAAATCACAGTGAGTTGCATGTGAAATGAGGGTGCAAGATTGGCCTCAAAGCCCTCGAAAAATTTCAGCAGAGTTTTATAGTTTCTTTTTCTCCATTAGTAAGTCTTTACTTAAATTACTTCCAGAAACACATGGGAATTACACTTCTTAAGCATTCTATATATTTTTTTGCCTATGTATTTTCCTGTTCAGTGTTCTATTTTTGCAAATATGTTTAATATTGTGTGCATTTTCTCAGTTTAAAAAAAAAAAAGAAAAAAGAAGAAGAAAAAGGTGAACAAGCATATGTGATAAGTTATGCTAAGACAGGATAAAAAAAGAAGAAAATCTATGGTTATTTTACCAGATTGATCATGTCAATAGTATTGTTCCTTTATGTTGTTTAACTTTTTCTGGAGAATTGTGTCACCAAGGAATCAGTCACACAAAAGTATATTTATAGAGAGGCTTACATCTAGCCAACAGTCTGGCAGTCCCATATGGCCTACCTATATGTCCAAAGAATTAGCAGGAGTCATGCAAGAGGTGAGGTGGCACCACCAACGGAATGAACAAATATACTTTAGTACTTAATATTTGTACTATCTTAAAAAGAGAAACAAACAAACAAATGAATGAAAAAAGTAAATAAAAAGGAACTTCCTGTCTCCTCATTGCAGGAGTTATGTCTTATTTATCTGTTCAAAGATCAACTACTTTAAGGGCTCTCTTGTATTGAACCTCTTCTGTTCTTACGGGGGTCAAAATAACAACTCGCAAGGATGGACTTTTGTTAATAGTATTATCCCATCTCTGATTGCTTGCAGTTTTTCAGTAAGCTGCTCTTTCCAATATCCTTCTATCTTTGGAGTTATCTTGATGAGCAAAAAATGTATGTACTGAAAAACTCTCTGAAGGGTGGAGCATGATTATATAAAAAAGTCCCCATTTTCCATGCAGATGAACTAGCAGAGCACACATATTTATTTGAACTTCCACTCTTTTCTTATCTTTTTTTTTTTTTTTTTTTTTTTTTTTTTGCATTTTCAGTATGTATTTCCCATTATCATGTGCTTCTGCTTTTATTTTGGTGCTTAAAGAAATTCTGTGGTCTCTAGGGTAAAAAATAACCTAAGAATCAGCATCAATTTATTGCTGGTCCCAGTTCAGATACTGACTGCAGCAAAATTGTGTGGCAATTTTCCTGAACCTCAGTTTATGTAGCTGGGAAATAGAGATGTGAGGGTTTTTAAACTTGCCTCTTGGGGGTGTACAGAGACTTGTTATCTTGAGTATTTAGGCAACAAGGCATTGGAAGCATGCATATGTAAACCCCACGACAAAGTCATTAACTGCTTAAAGCATACTGACAAATCCGCAGTTCGGTGAATGTGGGGAAGAATCTCTGTCTGGGCTTTGCCAGGGAAGCTTGTGATTAAGTGTTGGAATATGTATAACTTACTACTTCCTAACTCCAAAAATCAGTAGCTGGAAACTGTTCCTCACAGAAGACAATGATTCCGACCTGCTATAATGGACTTCCTGCTCCCCTTTGGTCTCTGGAAGGAAGAAACACATGGTGTTCCTGAAGAGTTGGAGGATTGATGTATTTGCTACTTAAAAAGCAGTTTGGACATTAAAAGGAGATTTCATGTAACGGATTTCATTCATCTGTGCGACACAGTAAGCTTTGATTTAGGCAATCGAGATTTTCTTTATATTTAATTGTGTACACTTTTTCTCTTCATTCAGGCAATAAGTTGTCAGCTTTTCATGTATTTTTAAAGTCTCACAAGTAGATGATCTGAAGTGCTGTTAATTATCAATTAAATTTTCTCAAAGTAGATTGTAAAAAGTTCAGATGAACCCAATTAGGAAGAATGTAGCTTCCTTCTTCACCTCTAGGCCCAATTATTGTTAAGTGATATAATATAATAAAGTGGTATAATGCCACAGGAAAATAATCAAAACTTTTCCTATCAATTATAAATGTGCTTGTAAAATGAGATGCTTAAAAAGTTAGAAATGCATAACTCAAAAGTGAAATTAATAGAAATACATTATTCTTTGTTTGCTTTTTCAGTCTCTGCATGGCCAAATGCTTTTTTAATTAAAAAAGAGATGACCTTGTAGATTATAAATGTGTTTTTTTTTTTGTGCGAGGAAATTTTTACTTTAGAAATCCCTCTACTATTAGAGTATAGTTATAAATGTTGCATTACAGGCAATCTTTTAATCTCTCTTTTATAGTGAGCCATTTATAATCATTTTAATAGAAAGAAAAATGCATATTTTACTAAGAATTTCAACAGCCAGATCACTCAGTTTCACAAGAAATTGTGAAGTTTCTTTTCTTCTCATACCCTTCATTTGGTCACTACCTTTCTACAGCTCTACAGCACATTTTTTTACATTTACTTGATGATTTCAGAGAACCTTACTGACAGATTTATTATCCCCACACATTATACTACTGAAAATACATGGTGGAAAGAAACACAGAAGAAGGAATTTAAAGCAAAACTTCATAAGTTTATAAATATTATGTCAAGAAGACAAAGAGTTCCTAAAGAGAGATGTTAAGGAGAAATTTAAAGGAATGGTGTAGAAATGCAGAATGGTTAAAAAAAAAAAAAAAAAAAAAGACCTGCTTTGGCTTTTCCAGGCGATGAGAGAGGCACCCAACCAAGACTGGGTTAGGTACCAGTCAGGATGGGGTTCAGTATTCTGTTTTGGGACATAGGTGACATACAGAAGCTTCAGATAGCAGTACATTACCCCAGTCACTGAGTTTGTTCCCCTCTTCAGAAGAAACCAAATTTTATTTTGAATGGTCTTGATTGAAATAGTGATGGACAGCTATCTTATAACTATCTAGGCTTCTGTCCATGCTGCTTATATTGAAAGACCATTTAGAAACTTATTACTCTGGTGACTGATTTCAGTGTTCAGGCTCAGTGTAGCCATGAGTAGTCATGTTTAGTCATTTATTCCTTAGCTTAAATAACTTCCCACTCTTTCTATTTACCCCACTACTGTACTCATGAATAACACTTCCTCTTCAGAAAGATTTTCTATTCATTTGGTCATCCAGTAGCATTTATATTTACCTGCCCATATTGACTTTTTTTTTTCTTTTTTCTTTTTTAACATGAAAAATGTAATAGTACACTATATTCCACAGAAGTGTTGTATAGAGTGAAAATAATATTACTATGTTTCTACTAGAGAATATAATAGAAATTCTAGAATATTTTTCTCTGCATATTCTAGAATCATACCTACCTTTTTCTCAGCTGGTGACTTAGCGTCATCTGCTAATACACAAATAACGTCACCTTCGTTCTTTCCAACACTTCCAGCTGATGATCTTCCAGTTTCTTACTGACAACATCTTGGACACTGCACATTTTTTCATCCTACTTCCAAATACTCCGCTCCTTATTATCACCCATTTCTTGCATGATTCCAGAAAACAGGTTAAGAAAAAGATTCATCATTGTCCTTTGGTATTTTGAGTTGCTTCTAGACCTGCATCTGATTTATGTTTCAGTAAATATTGTAAGTCTTTACTATTTCCCTAGTATTTTGTACCCAGGATCCTACTTACAATCTTCTGTTCTCTCTCTCTCTCTCTCTCTCTCTATTTTTCTTTTAAATAGATGCTTTAGAACAAACATTAGTGCTTTATTGCTAGAGAGACGTTACGTTTGCTGACTACAACTGTTTGGCTTGATGGTTGTATAGTACTGTTCACAGTAAACTCTTGTAAGAATATACACGGCAGTAGAAATAATTAACAAAAGTACGGGTGCACACACATGTGAAGAAACCTTAGGCATAATGTAGGAGATATTAAGCCTAAACTATGCACAGTACTCTTCCCTCTTTTTAAATAAAAATATACACACAAATTAGTTGAGCACAAAGAGGAGAGATTCTTTATTTTGGCTGCCAAGTCAGTCTTGAGAAGCAGGATGTTTTAATGCTCACTGTCTATATGCTCAATACCAAGGAAAAGTGACTTTACTGCAGTAGCGGTCGCTCTTAGCTTTGGATTCATGTTTATGATCAGTAAAATGCCCTACATTTTCATGAACTGTAAAACCATGTAAGAGTGGTGGTAATTGAAATAGTTTATCTGTGTGATTACTAACATCACTCCTCAGTGTGTCATGAAAACTTGCCTTCTCCATTTGAAAATGATTTCAAACAAGGTAAGATTCGCACTTATGTCCCTGGGTCAAATGCTAATGCACTTTAAACCATGAAAATATATCTAATAGTTTTCTAAAATGTAATTCCTAAGACAGAGAAAAGAATAAGCCCTGTGAACATTCATCCTTCTTTGCAAACTCAGTCTTGCTATTCACCCCAAAACTACCAGAAGACTACAAATACTAAAGGCAGCTCTTCATGTCATGGAGAGAGAAAAAAAAGAAGAAAAAAAGCATGAGTGACTTGGTTTGAAAGTGATTATTTTCTTTCACCTTCACGAGTAAAGTGTTCTCCATTCCTTCTGGAAACCATTTTTTCCTACCCTTGCCCATTTCTAATTTCTTGCCATCCACTCCAGAAGCAGCTGCATATTAATACATGAAGACCCATTTTCTAGAGCAGATGGTTGTCTTGAAGGTCTGATTTGTGTGGTCAGCTTTAAGCTTTGAAGAAGCTTATAGCTTTTCACAGCAGCCCTTTTGTGGCATTGTAAGCAGGTCATGCAAAAAGCTTTACTGCTTAATCTAATCATTTTATGACTTTAGGAAGGTACCCCCAGCATTATTTTTGTTTGTTCTCCAGATTCCATAGAACCATGTGTGGTGGAAAAAAACAAAACAAAAAAAAAAAAAAACATATCATGGTCCTTAAAAACAGAAAACAAACAGCTCTCAAAAGTGTGTTTTAAAATTCATCCCATTATGATTTAGACCTGATTTTTAAGTCTTGAATACCAAAGCTTTGAGAATATTTGGAACAGAATATTAAGCATAACTTACAATGTTAAATAAACATTGTGCACAAATGTACTATTTCAGTATTGTCCAAATTTAGTGTACAGTTCTAGGTAGCATTTTAAACAGAAGGATATTCAAAATGGCAGTGTTTTTACCTATAAATTGTACAAGTATATTTTTCTAAAATTAAAAAAAAATGAAGAGTAGTCAACTGTGGATTGACACCATGCCACCACAGAAATCCCAAATTGTTAATTTAATAACTCTTACTTATCAAGCTATAATAAAATTTACTGTGAAAGATATTCTAAATTTATTTTGAAGCCTATATTGCCTGATCTAATTAATGTGTGCTGGGTAAAAGAAGAAGTGTAAATAATCAGCTGGGAGCAGAGGTAAGAACAGCACCTTACTGTCTCTTTCATTGAACGCCTATGTAATAACACTAGATACTAAGTAGAGCAGGGATGATCCTATCCTAGAATATTCCGTGTCCTGGTGTTTAGTAGTATTTGCTTAGCAATTGAAAGATGTTTCAAATCACAGCAGGTACTGAAACAACTGTTCTGACCTCTAAGTTACTGTATAAGAGAGTATGAAGAAGTAGTCTTCTTACCAGCTTCTATGAGACAAGACTATCGTGAGTAGTTGAATCTGTGATAGGTGCCTCTTCAGAGCCTAGGCAGAGCCCAGGCAACCGAGCTCTGTGAGTGCAAAATATACTTTTCTTTCCAGGACTTCTTCCTGCCTAGTCTACACATGTCCCTGAGATGCATGCTGATTTCTCTAGCTTTCATTCTGAAATGTGTATGTTTCTATTACACCTGGAGAGGAGGTAAAGTAACTTATAGCAAAAGTGACCAAACTTCGTATCAGAAGATTGCTTTTGTATATTTGTTTATTTATTTTTCTCCTGGTATCAAGTGACTTGAAGTATGCTGGTAATTTGAATAACATGCAAATTAAGATCTTAAAATAAGACTACAAACTATGATTATTAATGTGAGATACAAAGGACATTTGAGTTGTATTTCTTTTCACTACCATTTCCTCCAGAAAATGCTAGACATCTCTCTATTGGAGTCTTAAGTTCCCTTCTTGAAGAAGAAATAAGCATACCTGTAATATTTTACAACTTTAAAAAAAGTTTAACTCAGACTATGATACATATTTCTTTTCTCAGTTCTAAGAAAAAAATTTATAAAAATCTTTGCAGTCACTATTACCAAAAACAAAGAATACTTTATCTAAAGGAGATTATACTATTTTTTTTCTTATTAGTGTAATTTTATATCAGACATAGTCACATTCACAAGAAATTAACTTATACACTGTCAAAGTAAACATTTGAAAATTTTAAGGGTCAATAATAACAAATAATTCTGATTTTAATACTATATGTCACTTAAAGCAGATTTTCATGTCTTTACCTTTGACATTTCATTTTTGCTACAGAAGTTAAATTATGATGATCAGAACAAAGGGGCCTATAGCCCATCAAATTTGCCTATTGCAAACCAAAGATAAGGTGATTGTAGATCAGATTGGAATACTGTGAAGTAAAATCTTGTTTTGGAAGAAAAACCGCACCATGAAACCTTTGGTTTTAGCATGTGAGTAAAGGGTGATTTGGCTGATCTGATTTGTAGCCCTTTGATACTTACTAGGAAGCACTGTCAATTACCATTCCCGGAACTAAGGAATCAAGCCTTTAACCTGACTTGTGTCCAGGCTTATTTCCTCTGTTTTAGCACTTAGGCCAGTATCTAGTGGTGTCCAGTCAAGAGAGTAAAAGGCAATTCATACTGAAGGGGAGGGAAAAGATGATACGTTCGGTAGGGGTTGCTTTAATTGGGGACCTATTTCTGTCTTTCAGGCTGCTCCATTCACAGAACTGCATGATATGGCACTCTAAAAGATACATACTGCATATATTTTCGGTGATGTTGATAAGAATATTATTAAGTGTCCTACTTCTCAGAGGCATGCGATGAATCAGTGTGCGGTGGGGGAGTACATATCATGTTCTGGGAAAATATAATGTCATAGGCTGGTAATTTTAGAATGAGGTGTAAAAAACATCTCTGTGCAAGAACTCACAAGAAAGCAGGACTAACTGATCAAAACTCAGGAAAAATGTACTGCTTAATTTCTAAGGCCATGTTTCAATGCTCATTACAATGATCTCCTCCACATCTGCTGGCTTGGATCAGGCCTTTTCTTGAACAGTACAGTGACTATAATACTCTACCATCAAAAGAAGTGGGAAAAGAGCAGTGAAAAGACTTACACAAAACAAACAATCAAAAAAGCCTGTGAAAGTCATCTCACTTGAAAAATTTGTTGAAAATAGTCTTCATTACCAGGAATCTTTGTATTTACAAAATACTATCTATTAATGGAAGGAAGGTTCTTCTATCTCTTTACCTGTTTCTCCAGTTCCTGTTTGTAAATCTGGAGCAAATTAAAATTTTTGCCACATGTGGTTGCAGTTTACTACCTCCATACTTGTCCTGATATAGCTGGAAGTGAGACAATCCACAGCAAAGTCCTACCTTTCTCACCTAATGCCCTTGGAGGTGTAATTTCCACACACCCACCCTCTAGGCAATTTGACTCTAAATACCTGTAAGAAGACAGGGGCGTCAAACTGAGCATGAGGGGAGGAGGAAATGTCTTAAGGGGTAACAGAGGCTCTAATATAGCTTTGCCATCAAAACCAGAGACATGAAACAGCAGCCTAAAGGCCTCACTTGTAAAGAGGTTTTGGATATCTGAAGATGTAGACAGATGTCTAATGTGACAATTTAAATCTAACCAGATTGGAGGAGATAAATAGGAGGAATTTGTGATGGGAGTAGCCAGGTAGCAGTGTAACCACCAGTGTTTTGCGCCAAAGAATGTCACATAAGATCATAAAGGAGATGCAAGGAGAGGAGATACAGCAACCCACAAATATATATTTTTCCCTATAAATCTGTCATGCATGTGTGTATATGAAAGTATAGCAGTAGAAATAGACAGTAGATGATGGGCAATATCAGCCATTCCTGTCATATCAGATATACAACCCTGCAGGACTGCATGAAACAAGTAGGTTCATACCAGGATTTCCCAGTTTCTATTTAGATGTCTAGATTAAAGAATACACACAATAGAAGGTCATGTGCTTACATTTAAAACTTGGCTCGATAGAAGTGTTATCATTTGATTGTTGGTAAAGCTAATATTTCTGCCAGAAAATGTAAGGATAAGAGATGAAACAGATATATATGGAACAATGGAAAAGATCAAGCCTATGCTCACACATTCTAGCTAAGTCATGGCTGCCTATGGGATTGTTTTTTGTTTTGTTTTGTTTTTCTTCCTTTATCTAAAGAATTAACTTTTCCAAAAAGTATATACTTTAGCTCAAAAAGGATTTACACAGAAATTACTGGAAAGATCTATTTTCCATGTTTAAAGCAGTCAGGTTCAAGACAAACCAGGTCTGAGTAAATACGAGATTGATAAAACTTAGTAAAGATGTTTCAAATTAAAAGCATATTTATATATAGGTGTGTATATATACATTATCATAATGAAAATATGTAGTTACATTACATAAGGCCCTTTAGACATGAGAATGTGGTAGCCTCGGAGATGGAAGTCAAGGTCGAATATGGAAGACTAATGTGTAGGAAAAGATTTGTATTATGTTGGCAAGTAAATTGCTATTTATGAGCCATAAAATTTATGAACCTGGAAGGAAAAAAGCAAAGCCATGCTTATATAGAGTATATGACCAAGAGGGCTTTATTTTCAAATTTTGTAAAAATATACTTTCAAATGTCCTGCATTCTTTGCAACCCCTGCCTCAGGCTTGGACTTTGTGCCAAGCTTGGACTATATCTAAGCTGAGAAATGATGGATGGGGGCGATGGAGGAGGAATAGTGCCAGAAGTTACTCTCTTTTCCGCTGCAAGCATGCTTATAGAACGAATGCTCAAACACTACGGATTTAAGCTAACTTCCCCAGCTCTGACCTGGCACGAGACAAGAGAGGCGTTCGCTCTGTGGGGCCCGGTTTGTGTGGTAGCAGCTACCAGAACAGCTCCCAAGGTCAGCACTGACTTCAGTGACTGCTTCTTGTTTGCTCTGCTTCTGGGACTTAAGCTAACCCATTTGACCTGCATCTCTTCTGAGTCCTTTCGTGTCCATATTTGTACGTATTTGCAAAGGAAGCTGCCAGCTGTGGCAAGCAGAGGTGCATGATGTTACATAGCACAGAGACTGACAGTGCTGCATACTGCACCCAGCGCCTGAGGATCGCTTCTTTAAAAAAAAAAAAATCAGCAGTTACAAGGTGCTGTGTTTTTGTTTTTGTTTTTATTTAATCAGATTGCTCAGGCAGGAATGACCTAGCACTTTGTCGTTGGTGATGAATTCTTATTCAGCTGTGTTCAGAAACACTAAAAGTTAAATTATTCATAGTTGGTCTCATAATATAGCTTCATATGGACGCCAGATCAAGTATAACCAAAATGATCTCTCTGCTTCTCTGTGGCTGGATGTGGGAGATGTGTTAACTTACCCCATTTCAATCCTAGTTTTGAAAATATTTCTGCAGGAAGTGCATAATTACTTCGAATAAGCTGGATAGAAAAAAATCTGATGAAACAAACCTGTGTTAAAAACTCCAGTTATTAATTCTGTAATATTTTATTTAGTACACTTTGGCTTTGATATAATTTTGTGGAGTTCAGGGAAGGGTTCCTTGCTAAACTCCTCCCCATACACACCATAAACAACACATACCTCGTTTTCAGTGTACAGCTCATAAGCCTGTGTAGTATTTCTGAAACTCACCATACCAAGTGTAATGTTCTCATTCCTGTCTATTAATTTCCAGCAGAACAGGAACTGTTTGATTTTCTTTGTTTCCTTTCTATCTGTCTCTGATATTAAAGGAACATAGTTCGAGAATGGGCAGAAAAGGATGGACAGTTTCAATATGGACACAACTGAATCCCTTAAAATAATGTATATATTAGAAAAAAAAATATTTTTATTTCTGAGAAAGCATTTCTGGAAATATCCAACCTTGTAAATTCAGCTTTGTCATTAAATTAGTTGTTTATCTTTGGCTGCACAGCTTGACAATGGAATATACTTACTACTATATAGTAGATCAGTTAGACTTCTAGCTCACATTAAAGGCAAGATAAACTGGGTTGATGCCATTCTAGAAAAATAAAGTTTGGGATTGTGTATGCTGTAGACATTCAGTGCTTCCATTTTACTTACAGCAGCATTCTTAGGTCTTGTTCACTTTAATTCTTTATTTCTAAGGAATGAAATATGAAAAGCAATACAGGAAAACTGCTTAATAAGAAAATACATGTTTAAAAACCTGACTGTAAAGGTCTTTCATTGCTGACTGTGCCTTATAACTGTCTTATGTGAAAGAATTGGAATTTACGAGTTATATAGAGGAAGAGGTTTTGCTCATGATTCAGTACATGTACAATATTTAGGACACATACATCTAAACTGAAGTGACAACCATTTTAAATTGATTTAAATGAAAAGGATAGTAAATGTATAATACTTCTATTTAGTTATTTTAGTAGATCTTTGATTTTTGGGAAGTGTTTATTTTTTTGCCCTTGCCTCTTCTGCTTCCTTCAAAACAAGACAGTTACAAGGGAGGGACTTACAAAAGTAAACTCTTTTCAGGAAGCCTTACCTTTGCTACCACCATGGTGACCACTGGTGGAGAATGTCTATCTACTGATGCTAGAATTTGAGCAGGCTAAATTATTATTAACCACTCTATTTCTAGCATTGATGAAAATGGGGTGCAACTTGAACATTTGAACTGTTCAATGTAATAAAATGAAATTTCACTGTTGCTGGAAGTCACCTTGTTTCTTCATTAATTTTGGTCAACACTATAAGCTCAACTCCTTGAACTCCTTCTCCATTAAAACACAACACATCTGCATGAGTTTTATGCTTAGTCTGTGACTACTATAATGGACTGACATGCAGATCTACAGTGTTAAAAGTGACATAGCTGCCCTATCAGTGGGCAAATTTGGACTGCTCATTTACTATTAAGTCCAATTTCGTATGTGTTCATGCTTTGTTTGAATGAATACGAATTCAACATGAGTCATGCTGAATGTGTCTTTGTTTAATCTTTATATCTACATTTAAAATCATCCATGTTCAGTGAAAATTGTGGGTTTTTTTCTTTCATCAGGAGTTCTTGAAAGCAATATATTAAAAAAATCTATTTTGAAAGAAAAGGCACCTGAATCTAAAGATGTCATGAACCCTGCCAAACCCACTGATGCTGTGAGCAAAAACCAATCCAATTTCTGACTTAAAATTATTTTCAGTGATGACATTCCATTGCTTCTCTTGATGACCTACAATAATAATAAAAATTGATGTGTTAGTAACATGCAATCAAATTGATGCCCCATAAGCAATGCAGTCTTCTTTCTTCTTTTCAAAATTTCCCCTTCTTTTTTACAGTAGAGCAAGGGTTGACCATTTTGGGGCGGGGGCAGAATTTAAAAATAACACACTTTATGACCATTTTTTTTAAGCAGAAAGTATTTCTCTGGGACTGGAGTTTACTGCCAGAGGATGAATAAGAATTCATTGACAATACACTTATTCTTTTAAGCATTATGATCAACAGAGAAGTGATTCCTTCCTTTTTGTAAACCTACCACCATGACACATTTTTGCAGTCTTGTGGCTTTTATAAAATTTCATAATGGCTTCTTAATTCTTCTCCGTATCACACAGTCTGCAGCTCTTCAGGTTTAGGTTGGCAAGTGCAGTTATATTAAGCTTGAAGAAACTGTATTAAGATACCGACTATTTTAGCAGAAAAGGAAGAAAATTGCAAGTTAGATCATTTTATACAAATCAGATGCAAATTGTTTAGTAGCTTTAGCTACACTGTCTTACAGAGACCTGTACAATTAAAACATTCACATAATCAGACACTGAAGCTATGAAACGATATAGCTGATGTTTGCACCAATTGTTATATAAAATGAGATTAACAAATATGGCCATTCGTGACTTATAAATTCAAATTTTAAGCTAAATATTCCTCAAAATTGTAATTTCAAATTAAAAATAACACATACAGTAGAAAATAAAATGTTTCAGAGGTGATACACTCTGCAGGTATTGCAAGGGGAATAACTGGTGCAAGTTACAGCAATTACAAATTACATTTTAAGGGACTTCAAAGAAAGCTGGGAAGTGAGGCATAGCCAAGCAAGCCTTTGGAGGAGAAAACAAGCAATCTGTTTTAGTGATGTTTATTTTATATTGATACATTAGATTTAAAATAATAGTGTCTCTTCCCTTCCTCCTTCCCCCACCCCCAAAAAATTCAGATTATGCAGCAAGGGACTCGACTGCTTTAGGAAAGTATGTAAGCAGATTGTGATATACAGTTTGACAGTGGTTCAGAGATATTACTATTATAGCTGATTATCTGGATGTTCTTGCTTAATAAAATTTTAGTATAAAATTGTAGTCTATATGTTCAATAACATTCAGATTTTTGAGCTACTTTGCATAACTGAATCCAACATCAGCATAAAACTATATAAAAATATAAGATTATTATATTATTTATTAATTTAGCTGCCTAATTTACAACTTAGCTAAGTAGGTTGTAGAATACTTCTATATTTTTAGAGTACCCCTTTTAAAAATGAAGGCCAAAGTTCCAGTCTAATACATAACTGTAACAGCAGTTTTTCTCTAAAATTATTTTTCCCCCAAAGTTGTGTTCAAAAGATCAATACAAAAACAATTTTGGAAGCTTAAACAGTTACTAGCCCTATCTTCAAACATGAACATGAAAGCCTATTCCAGTTTAACTGGGATTTCTGAAATCTTACTTCTGTTTTTATGTAAGGGATTTTTTAAAAATATACAGAATTTTATATCTATGTGATTTCAACGTGTACTTTAGGAATTCATTTTATATATATATTTGTACACACACACACATATATATATATAGGTTGCATTAAAATTAAATAACCAAAGCAAATGCTTTTTTTTTTTTTCCCCCCAATATTCATGCACTCCAGTGCATTGAGATAAATGATTTTGTTCAAATGATTGACTTTTAGTTGAAATCTCAACTAAAAGATGGTATCAATAGTCTAACAGTTTCTGGGGCTGTATTTACTGACTATTTAACAACAATAGTTAAAATTGGAAAGGAAAGGTTTAAAAAATACAGGCAAAAATTTACTTCTAAAAATAGCGCTGAAAAAAGCACAGCTTATAACTAGTATAAAGTAACATTTTTGAGAGAAAAATATACATTAAAACTTAACAAAATGTTTTATAAAACATTTTATGTAATTTGCATTTTTTAGAAAACAGCCTTGAGTTAACTTACTGATTTGCAGAGCACAACTGTAAGCGTGATGGTCAGATAAACATATCCTTTGAGCATTGTACGTTCTCCTGCTAAATCTGACCGCTGGAAATATTTTGCATATAAGACAGGCAGCTCCAGCAGGGATCATAGGGATGATTAATCTGGGAGATCACACTACTTAGTGGTAGATTTAAATAGTTTGTTGTGCCTCTAAAATGACTTTGTTGATTTAGAACAGTAACTCTCTGCTGAGTGCAATTTCTTTACCAAGATAGGATAACAGTTAATACACCACAACCAGAATCAATATTAAAGTATTGTTTAATATACAGAAAGTCATACAAATGGTCACTACTTGAAGTGCCACATGAGGCTACCACCACTGACCACAACTGGATTACATGTGCAATTTCTCTCCTCAGTCAAATGGTAAATAAATTCAGGACAGTGTGTTAACGCATCCAAAATTTTAAATAGCAAATCCTTTGAAACATTAAGTAGCAAGAAACAGAAACAACATATCCCTTCTATGGAGAAAACAAACAGATCTCCTTCATTTTTTAGGTTTAGCTAACATGTAGGCTTTATACCTATATATAATATGCACTCCTGCTGCATAGGATACTTGTCACATATGGTCGGGCAGATCTCCTGAAATGAAGTTGGTAAAAGAAACACAAAACAGGAAAACTCAAACTGATGTCATTTTCTTTGCCTGAGATGATTTCTTTCATACTGAAGGATGATTATCGTGGCAGCTTTTTCTGCCTTACCTGTCCCAAAAGCCAACATAAGTCATTACTTCGTAATATTATTGTCATACTCAGCTGAAGAATTGTTACACTGTAAATCAGTGACAGCAATTCTCAGAGATGAGCTTAGGATACGAGAGTTGCATTGGCCCACTGTATGTGAAATATCTTCCTACTGTGCAGTTTTCTTTTGTGTCCTTGCATGGCAATGAAATGGATTGCTGCTTCACTCAACTCCCACTTGCATTTTCTGAATAAACAGAATTGTAATAAATAAGTAGACCTACCTGTGTTATTCCCACTATCATCCGCTATTAGTTTTCATGAAATATTTTTCATAAATGGAAAGGCAAAGCAGGTGTTAGATTATTTATGTTTGACAAATTCATATCATTTAAATAATTAAAACTAATTTGTGTTCAGCGCTACAGTTGCATTTTTATTAGAGAAACAAGTACAAATAGGCATCACTACAGAGCTGTGTATTTAATAGCAAGATTAAATAAAATGGATTTTAGTCTCTGTTTTCTGTCATTAGCATGGTGTCGGAACTCTAACTTGTTGTGCCCTAGGAGTGTAGAACCAGCTGCCCACCCACTATAATTTCATAGAACTTCTTTTTTTCTATAAAGCTACATGCTTTAAATTACCCCTAAAAAAATACTGTAAGCAAAATACCCAAGGCTTTCAAATTAAACAATATTGTATCATAAATCTGAAATTATGCTGCTTTTAATCACAAGAGTTTCATTTACAGATAGTAGCATATATTTAGTGTAAACCTATCTGCTTGTTATTCTGCTTATATAATATAAAGGCTGTTGTATTATATATTCTTTTTTTAAGAAAAGCCTATTGTATTTTTAAAATAATAAATTCTAAATGAAAAAAGCCTATAATAATAGTTAAGCACACTTTTAAGAGAGTAAGATCTCTCAATACAGTTGCAAGCAAAATGTTTTGTATGTAAAATTGTCTGCTAATAACCAATTAAAGCAGCACAGTACTTACCCTTAGAACAAAAGGCATTGATATATAATTGCAAGTAACAACAACACACTATTAAATATTTAAGAAAAAAAGAAGCAGCAAACTTCTAGAGGCAACATTTTTATATAATTATAATAGAATATACTGTACTTTTGTTCAGTAAAGAGTTCTCAAGCTTTTTAGTAAAGATGCAGCATATCAAACGTACAGGGACTGCATTGCACCAGAGAGTGACATGCTAAGCCACGTTTGCCTTGCATTTAAAGGATACCATCTGAAGCTCTATTACTTATAGAAAAAAACACCCTCAAGTTGTGAGTCTCTGGTAAACAGTGAACACTCAACCCCCTTTTTCCATATCTGCATCAGGATGTCTAAAATTTGGAATAATGTAGTCACCTCATCTCGTGTGCCGTTTACAGGTATACTCATCTAGATGGCTTGAGGAGTGTCCGGACACAGCAGTGTGAGTATTAGCAATAAGCATGTTGTAATTGGCATGACCCATCACGAAAATTTTCAATGAAACTATGACATAGGGATTCAATTCACTGTAAAATTACTAAAATCTACCAATTGTAATGCTTTCATACTGTTTATTTTTTTTTTCCAATAGAAAAATAAATCTCATACATTCGAAATGGTACACAAAAAGACTGGGATAAAATTGATCAGATTTCTTGATAGCACCATTTACACATTCTTTAAAGTAAACATTAATATGCACTTTCTTAGAAAGCGATATAAATATATAGATATATAAATACAGGACTTGCTAACCTCTGTTAACCATCTGAATGTGATGGAATAATCTATCTCTACTGTGCAGGTAGGCTTGTGCATGGTGGTGTGGCAATATCGTTTTAAAAGTTTGTTACAGATGTGATGGGAAGCTGGAAGGAGTCGAATAAGCAGAAAAAAGAGCTTAGATCTACTGTAAGCAATGAGTCGGAATGAGCCGTTAAAGGTTAGAATTTATCTTTGTTTCTGATCATTCAATGAGAAAAATGACTTCCACAGAAATAGATACTTTAAAACTGTTTGGGGGAAGGGTGGCGAGGGTGAAATAGGATTGAAAGTCCTACAGGTAATAGCAATAACTGGAAGTGCAGACGAAATTGGTCTTCAGAGCAAAGAGGAAGGCAGCCGTTTAAAAAGTCTAAGTGCAATGTTGTGGTGCTGAAAGAAAAGCTCCTGGTGATAAAGAAAAAAAGCTGCAATGCAACTTCAAGCGGTAATTTTGTGGTGCTGAAAGGACAGCTCCCAGCGTTGAGGAAAAGATCTTGGCTCTAGAATGAGGTGTCCAATCTGTATGATAAACAGCACACTGTGTCTCAGAGCGCCCATTCAATCTCAGTAAGTAAATGAAATATTGATTGAAAGTGACCCTGAAACAGAATGCATTAAAAAGACATAGAAAGCTGCAGAACTGAGGTAATTCTTATTCAGCGTGTTCACCAGCCTCCCTATAGCAAAACAAGTCTATAAATAGTTGCATTTCATGAGATATGCTTGGCCCTTGTATCATCAGTTTTCTCCGTTTTCAACGAGCATAGTTGAATAGCCATTGTTGTACGCCTACCTGTGGAAGTTTGAAGCCACATACTAATTTTCTTGCAATGAATTAAAGCATCACATTACAAATCATTTCTACACGGTCTATAAATTTCTGAAGATAAATTTTTAAACAGCA